>NW_027200422.1:0-20875 GCF_038502225.1 Cherax quadricarinatus | reverse complement strand
AACTTTAATGAACTAAAAGGGTAAAAACGAGAAAATGCCTAGTCTGGAGACTGAGGGATGAGTTGTAATTTAATGAAATGTGTAAGTGCAGATAAATTAGAGATGTCAAATCTTATTTGGGAGTACTCAAATAGTGTTTTGGAAATGTTCAAAGGTGTTCAAAGGTGTTTTGAGTGTGTTCAAATGTTGTTTTTGAAGGTGTTCAAGGGTGTTTTGAAGGTGTTCAAGGGTGTTTTGAAGGTGTTCAAAGGTGTTTTGAGGTTGTTCAAAGGTGTTTTGAGGTTATTCAAAGGTGTTTTGAAGGTGTTCAAGGGTGTTTATGTGAGTATTCAAAGGTGTTTTTTGAAGGTGTACAAATGATTATGAGAGTGTTTTGGGGGTGTTCAAAGTAAAGTGTTTGAGTTAGTTTTTGTGACTTTTTTTCTGATGTATTGTGTCCCCTTAATAACTTTAATGAACTAAAAAGGGTAAAAACGAGAAAATGCCTAGTCTGGAGACTGAGGGATGAGTTGTAATTTAATGAAATGTGTAAGTGCAGATAAATTAGAGATGTTCAAAGGTGTTCAAAGGTGTTTTGAGTGTGTTCAAATGTTGTTTTTTGAAGGTGTTCAAGGGTGTTTATGTGAGTATTCAAAGGTGTTTTTTGAAGGTGTACAAATGATTATGAGAGTACTTATGAAGGTGTTCAAATGATGTGCAAGAGTACTTATGAAGGTGTTCTGGGAGTATTCAGAGGTGATTTTGGGGGTGTTCGAATGATGTTTTGGAGTATTTCAGTGTTGTTTGGAAATGTATAAAGGTATTTTTGTGAGTATTCAAATGATTTATGAGAGTGTTTTGAAGATGTTCAAAGTAAAAGTGCGTATTTAACTTCGTAATATGTAAAATTGTGAGTAGTGAATTTAACGAAAAGTGGATGTAAGCGATGTGGTGACTTTCTGATGCACTGTGTCCCCTTATTAACTTTAATGAACTAAAAGGGTTAAAACGAGAAAAATTGGGGGTTATGAGTGAAAATTGTGAGGTGTTGGTTGGAGTGTGAGGGTTCGGGAGGGTGGGGAGGAGGTTACTTCGTGGGGGAGTGACCTGAGATGAAATAGTTAAAAAAATGTCTAGACTTGTGTTGTAAAGAAATTGTGGGTATTAACGAAAAAATGTGCCTTTCTGATGTACTGTGTCCCCTTATTAACTTGAATGAACTAAAAGGATCGACAAGATTCAGCCTGTGTGCGCGTGACGTCACTGACATAGGGGGTGACCTGATTCAACCTGTGTGCGCGTGACGTCACTGACATAGGGGGCGACCTGATTCAACCTGTGTGCGCGTGGTCCTTTTTAGTTCATTTAACTTAATGAGAGGAAACAGTTCATTTTAAAATAATAAGGGGAAGATGTTTAGACCTGTAGTAAGCATGCCCCCATAGGAGGAGTCTATTTTGAATGCTTACCCCCAGAGGGGGGATTCCAAAAACTTTGATCCGAGGAGATGGAGACTTGGTATTATTGAGAAATTTTGGGGTGGGAGTGAAAGTGAGAGGGGTACCCAAAAATTTGATCCAAGGAGATGGAGAATTTCGAAAACCCCATAGGGGGGAATCCAAAAAAAACTTGATCCAAGGAGATGGAGAATTTCGAAAACCCCATAGGGGGGAATCCAAAAAACTTGATCCGAGGAGATGGAGTCATGGTATTGTCGAGAAATTTTTGGGGTTGGGGGGTGAAAGTGGGAGGGGGATCCGAGGAAGTGGAGACTTTGATATTGAGAAATTTTTTGGGGATGGGGGGTTAAAGGAGGGGTACCCAAAAAAACCTTGATCCAAGAAGATGGAGAATTTCGAAAACCCCATAGGGGGGAATCCAAAAAACTTGTATTATCGAGAAATTTTTGGGGTTGGGGGGTGAAAGTGGGAGGGGGATCCGAGGAGATGGAGACTTTGATTTCGAGAAATTTTGGGATGGGGGTGAAAGTGAGAGGGGGATCCGAGGAAGTGGAGACTTTGATATTGAGAAATTTTTGGGATTGGGGGGTGAAAGTGGGAGGGGGAACCTTAAAAATTTGATCTGAGGAGATGGAGTCTTGGTATTATCGAGAAAATTTGATCCGAGGAGATGGAGAATTTCGAAAACCCCATAGGGGAGAATCCAAAAACCTTGATCCAAGGAGATGGAGAATTTTGAAAACCCCATAGGGGGGATCCAAAAAACTTGATCCGAGGAGATGGAGAATTTCGAAAACCCCATAGGGGGGGAATCCAAAAACTTGTATTATCGAGAAATTTTTTGGGTTGGGGGGTGAAAGTGGGAGGGGGATCCGAGGAAGTGGAGACTTTGATATTGAGAAATTTTTTTGGGGATGGGGGGTGAAAGTGGGAGGGGGAACCTCAAAAATTTGATCCGAGGAGATGGAGAGCACAAGAAAATGAAATTCAAAAAAAATTCGAAAAAAATCGGAAAAAAATTCGAGGCGCGGGGGCGATCCGGATGACGCTGCAGAAGGCGCAGCAGAAGGCGCGGGCGGGGGTCGCGAAGGGCGCGGGCGGGCGCGCGGGCGGGCGCGCGGCGGGGGGTCGCGAAGGGCGCGGGCGGGCGGGCGGGGCGCGCGGGGGGGGGGTCGCGAAGGGCGCGGGCGGGCGCGCGGGCGGGCGCGCGACGCGACGGCGGGGTCGCGAAGGGGGGGGGGGGGTGGGCGGGGGTATTGGTTGGGGGGGTCAAGGGTGAGGTAGTCTCGAGGGCGAGGTCATGGTCAAAACCGGAAGTAACACCTAGGTGTGAAAAGGTGACCCTCCAGCTGCTGGTCCTAGACCGGAAGGGATGTCTCTGTAGAAGGCCTAAACCGGAAGGGATGCCCCAGTGGAAGGCCCTAAACCGGAAGGGATGTAGTTTCCGTTTCTGTCCCTCCTGTCCCTGTATCATTTCTGATACTAGTTTTAATTTTCCCCTGACATACATAGCAACTCCGTCTCCATTCCTGTTGGCTCTGCCAGTGTAGAATAATTTATCCCTCTGTGGCATTCCGTAGGCATGTCTCTATTTTTCAGACTGAACCAGGAGATCAGTCTTCTCTCTGCTTCTTAATGAAGCAGAGATAGCTAAGTGATGTATTTTATTTACCAAAAATTTCTGTTAATTTTTTCCTAATATTCTGCATCAACAAATGCAAGGCCTTACTCTGTATTAGTATTATGGATCTGTATCTATATTAAGTGTGTGGACCATACCCCCGGCCGGGATTGAACCCGCGGGCTGGAGTTTTGAGACTCTATGACCGCGGGTTCAATCCCGGCCGGGGGTATGGTTTATTTGCAATCGTGTCATTACGATTTCTTAAGTTAAGTGTGTGGCTCAGGAATAGTACCACCTTTCAATTTGTTTTCCCCTATCCCGAGCTAGACTATGATAACCTCTACTATGAAAAAGGAAGAAGCACTGTTGCCACGCTAGAGACGACCAGGGTGCCACAACAGAAACAAATTCAAATAAGACAATGTCGACAGGTATTGTCAAATGAGGATGATGCACACGACCAGCACTGGGCGGAGCGTCGTATGAAAAGGTTACTTTTATTACCACTATCTTTATTGCCTTTAATCTCCCTTGTCGGAACTCTTTAATTCGAAAACTGACTCGAAACTCTTAGTTTACATTCACGTGAAAGGAGTAAAATAAAGTAACACTTAATTAGTATATACCAGTGAAAAAAAAAGAGTAAACGAAGAGAGTATAAATAAGGTGCTAAAATATTTAACCAAAATAATGGATTCAAATTCGGTCAATTTTAATTAAGAAAGTCTACAAAAAACACAGGTTCGGTAGTAGAGTTGTAAATGAGTAACAATAAAGTTGAAAGCAGTGTCAGTGAAGCGAGTACTCTGGATACCCTTAAAGACTATGTGAACAGGAATTAAACACATGTGCAACATCCGGGTAACTTTATTTGAAGACCTTTCACTAACCAGTGGTTTTATTAACTCAATTCAGTGATGATATATGAAGACAGTAGGAGTTGAGGTAATCAGTCCTTCAGCATTACAGAACTGTTCATGGAAGACAGTGATATTGTATTTTCGGTATAGTATACCATCAGTGTACTGATGCAGTATGATCTAACTAGTATAGGCCAGTAGACCTACTGCAGTGTTCCTCTTGTTGTTTCCATGACCGTCAAATAAGCACGAGGACAGTGACCATCTGTGTTACTGTCTCAACGAGGCATTTTAATCTGATAACGTAATAACCCTCAAAGAGAATTATCAGATTACCAGCAGATAATACCAGCTCTGCCTCGCCTCTCCAGCACTCCACAAGAATATTTATTGTCACTTTTTTGGGTTAATGGTTTGAGTTCAGTACCCTTAATGAAGGGGTGTCTCGATGCTGAGGAAGGGCTCCTGGTCCATGGCAGTGGAGCTACCCTCCCCACTGAATGATTGCCTTCCATATCCAAGCGCTTTATGATCCTGACTGGTTTAGCTCTTCCCTGTTATATCTGTCAATATTTTCTGGAATAATTACCCTAGTTACTAGGGTAATGTGAGAGTGATGTGAGAGCTACTAGGGCCTAGTAGCTCTCACATCACATCTAAACTGGAGAGGTAATATTACAAAATTAAGAACTATTAATAAATAATTAGGAAACTAAGGATACAAGTATTCTGAATGTAAATAGTGGTTATTGATATTTACCTGCCATCTTATGTCTCTATGAGATAGAACGAATAGACTGTTAAATGTTTTGTATTCTTACAAGAGTGCAAAACATTGAACATTCTTCCAGTTCACTGCGAGATGCTGGAAGTACTTCCCTGGGTGTTTGCTGTCTAACATCATACTGCTTACGTGCGTTGCTCTTCAAAAAGTCATACTCACAGCAGACCAGCCGTCTCCCACCTAGGTAGGGTGCTCCGAAAAACAAGAAACACTTTCACCATCACTCATTCTATTGTTATTTTCATGGAGAAGCGCTAAATCCAAAGGGGCCATATAGCACCTTGGACATCTAAAGTAATCAAATCAGACTCGTGAAAAGGAAGAATAGGTCCAACTCCCTGGAACGAGAGCAATTCTTCCGCATTAAGCTCCTCTGACTGGCACACTGCCGGAAGATTCCGCATAATTTAAAAATCATGGAAAAACTTGAACGGCAGGTCTTGTGCTTGACTGTCCGTTTATTTTATAAACAA
Organism: Cherax quadricarinatus; assembly: GCF_038502225.1. Taxonomy (NCBI): domain Eukaryota; kingdom Metazoa; phylum Arthropoda; class Malacostraca; order Decapoda; family Parastacidae; genus Cherax; species Cherax quadricarinatus. Next base: position 15,695 of record NW_027200422.1, on the reverse strand, counting down.
TTCTTTTATTTTATTCTGAAGCATTTTTTATTGTTAAAATTCCTAGAATTAGTTGGATGTTTATACTACCGGGTTAACCCTTGTTTGGTATATGAGGCAGATTGTAATGTCAAATATCATTTTTATACGGGGAGGACTGGTAAACCAGCGGAAGGCTGGCTTACCGGTGGAGCATCATTTGCCTGAGACCCACGTCTCGATAAATATTCCCATCTCTCCTGAGAAATAAAGCACCATTATCAGGTTCTGCCATCTAAATAAATTACTTATGTGTCTGCTTCTTTCTCAGGATTATGAAAAAAAAAAAATCTACTTTAAGAAAGTAGATTAAATCCACAACTTAAGTTAGTAAATACTATCATAAGTTAGTAATTTTAAATAATGATATAGCAATATTTTTTTTTGTTTTTCAATCTTTGGAAACCAATTTCATATTCACTATCTAATCGACATCAACAAGAGCTGAACTTACTGACAGAGTGATGTCTTCCCAGCTCCGGTCTCTCCCACCACCACCATCACTTGAGGTTTGTCCCCCTCCTTACAAGTCTGAACCAGCAAATCCTTCAGCGGGATTTGCGAGGGACTGATATCTTGGTTCTCCTTCGAAAGGCGCACCTCCACGTACTCCGAGGGAAAGGACTCCAGACCTTCCTCCTGATTCTTCTCCGTCAGATCCTGCACACTTATCTTCAAAAATTCAGACTCGGTGATGCCAGATTCAGAGTATCGCTCTTGCCTGAGATCCTCCTCCATTTTTGTTATTGCTACTTTTAACGTATTCGGTTCCACCTTACCTTTTTCGGCAGCCAAGACCAAGATGTTCCTGTATAGCGTCTTCAGAAGAGCCATTGCTGAGTCTAGCTCGCTATCCGAGACCTTGATAAACGTTGTGGGGTCTTTATGTAAGAGTTTATTGCGTTCAAGCTTGAGTTGATGGAGTGCTTGTTCCAGAGTTGTGTCTTTTTCTGATTTTGGTTTAGTGTACCACGCTCTGTCCTCGATGGATAATCCACACGCCCGCTGCATCACTTTGTACAACGATGTAATATCCATATTCGTAAGATCTCTCTCGGCTTTAATATCGTCTACAGTATGTTTCTCTAAACCATTCAGTCCCTTAGGAAGAGAGTTAAGATACTGGAACAAGGTAAGGGAGCCGCCTTGGTAGAGCCAGAGGTAGGCCTGGTACATTATGCTTTGACCAATGGTGCGGATGAACCGTGAATGTCTAGCATAATTGAGACGGTTGTCTCCTGATGGTCCAGTGAAAGCCATTTTTCCTCGACGATGACCAGACACTGGATGAGCATCAGCATCAATAGCACATCACTCTACACATCACTCACGGCTCTTTAGCCTCATCTGATGAAGCCTGAGGTGTAATTTCAACAAAATTCGTGGCTGGTGCAGGTTTTGCGAGCAGCACAGACGAGGATCCGCCCTCCCCATATAAACAAGTGACGACTAATTCATAATCTTACCTCACACACACTTCTTCCACAGTTACTAAACACCGCAAGTGCGCTCTTCTTATTTAGTTTCTATAACACTGTATGTTCCTTACGTATATAGTGATTTCTAAGAGCATAATTATATTTAGTTACTTTTCCAGGGGGCGCAGTAACAGACAAAGCTCCTTCAAGGCTCAATATGTGATTCAAGCTTGAAGATGAATTCTATACAAGTGAAGGCTGAAGCTAGACTGAGACGACATTGTGAACGCCACCTCCCACCTCACATCCTGTTGCCAGGCGCACTTTGTTACACTGGCAACACTGATCTACTGTGTATGACGCAAGCTGACAAATCTTACTGTGAACTTAGTAGGATGACCAACCTTATTGTACACGTAGTAGGATGACCAACCTTACTGAACACGTTGTAAAATGACCACCCTCACCGTGCATGCTGCAGGCTGACTAACTCTATACACTGTGCATAATGCAGGCTGATCAAACTAATCTCACGTACTAAAGTCCGAGGGTCGATCCCCCGGTACGGGTGGAAACATTAGGACTTCTTTCCTTAAAACATCTGCTGCCCATGTTCATCTATCAGTAAAATTAGTACCTGGGTGTTAGTCGACTGGTGTAGGTAGCATCCTGGGACAAAATTGCCCTAATTTGCCTGAAATACTCTGCATAATAAGCGGCTTTCAATACAGTAATATGCCACTGATGTCAGACAGGACTGTGTACCATATACATGTACTTGTAGAAATAAATATTATTATTATTAATAATATTATTATTACTGTGTATGATGCAGGCTGACCAGCCTTACTGCACACGCTGTAGGATGACCAGTCTTTCATAATACAGGCTGACCAACACTACTTACTCTGCATAATGTAGGATGACCAACCTTACTCACATGTTAAATGTAAAATGATCAACCTTACCAGGATGCATACAGCACTAAATATTTAATGTATTTGATTACCTTTTCCCGGCTCAGGAAACCTCGGATAAACATCTGCGCATACTGACAAATCCACAGTAACGAAACATCAATTTTATATCAATTAATAACACCCGCAAGACACCCGCGTCAGTTGATAACATCTGCGAACACTAGAAAACCAAACTGACGTTTCTAGTGATAAATCTATTACAAATCGCTACTAGATTCTGTGCAAATAATTCACAAATAACATTCACCTTGCACAGGAATTTTAAGAAGACGTTTCGGTCGGTTCAGCACCGTTATCTGTGAACTGTTTCATCCAGGTCACAACTTGGGAATGAACACATCAGTGTTTCTTGTATTGTCCATGCTATGTATACCATACTAGGTATACAATCGTATGTACACCATATTATGTATACCATACAATATATGTCATACTATGAATACCATATTTTGAATACCATACAATGTATACCATACTATGTGTACTATACTACGTATGCTATATTATGTATACTGTACTATGCATACCACAAAGTATACCATACTATGTATACTATACAGAAAATGCAATGTATACCATACTATGGATACTATACATATAATGCAATGTATACCATACTATGGATACTATACTTAAGATACAATGTATACCATACTATGGATACTGTATTATGTATACCATACATTGTATAAAATACTATGAATGCCATACTATGAATACCATACTATGTATATTAGACTATGTATGCTATACTATGTATACCGTACAATGTATACCGTGCTAAGCAAGATGACTAATGTTGGAACATATTTCAATGTTTTATTTTATGCAGACCATTAATCATACTTAGTGTGATAAATGCATCGTGTGATTAATATATAGTATGACTGATGCAGAGTAATAATAATACATATGATGATTAATATATAGTATGACTGATGCAGAGTAATAATAATACATATGATGATTAATATATAGTATGTCAATAAACATTATTTTTGTTTAATTTTAGCTGTCTCTCTAGAAGTGGACTGTCTGTCCCTAGCTGTCTCACTAGAAGACTGTATGTCCCTAGCTGTCTCTCTAGAAGTGGACTGTCTGTCTCTAGCTGTCTCTCTAGAAGTGGACAGTCTGTCCCTAGCTGTCTCTCTAGAAGACTGTCTGTCCCTAGCTGACTCTCTGGAAGACTGTCTGTCCCTAGCTGTCTCTCTAGAAGAATGTCTGTCCCTAGCTGTCTCTCTAAAAGACTCAATGTCTCTAGCTGTCTCTCTAGAAGTGGTCTGTCTGTCCCTAGCTGTCTCTCAAGAAGTGGACTGTCTGTCCCTAGCTGTCTCTCAAGAAGTGGACTATCTGTCCCTAGCTGTCACTCTAGAAGTGGACTGTCTGTCCCTAGCTGTCTCTCTAGAAGACTGTCTGTCCCTAGCCGTCTCTCTAGAAGACTGTCTGCCCCTAGCTGTCTCTCTAGAAGACTGTCTGTCCCTAGCTGTCTCTCTAGAAGTGGACTGTCTGTCCCTAGCTGTCTCTCAAGAAGTGGACTGTCTGTCCCTAGCTGTCTCTCAAGAAGTGGACTGTCTGTCCCTAGCTGTCTCTCTAGAAGACTGTCTGTCCCTAGCTGTCTCTCAAGAAGTGGACTGTCTGTCCCTAGCTGTCTCTCAAGAAGTGGACTATCTGTCCCTAGCTGTCTCTCTAGAAGTGGACTGTCTGTCCCTAGCTGTCTCTCTAGAAGACTGTCTGTCCCTAGCCGTCTCTCTAGAAGACTGTCTGCCCCTAGCTGTCTCTCTAGAAGACTGTCTGTCCCTAGCTGTCTCTCTAGAAGTGGACTGTCTGTCCCTAGCTGTCTCTCAAGAAGTGGACTGTCTGTCCCTAGCTGTCTCTCTAGAAGTGGACTGTCTGTCCCTAGCTGTCTCTCTAGAAGACTGTCTGTCCCTAGCCGACTCTCTAGAAGACTGTCTGCCCCTAGCTGTCTCTCTAGAAGACTGTCTGTCCCTAGCTGTCTCTCTAGAAGTGGACTGTCTGTCCATAGCTGTCTCTCTAGAAGACTGTATGTCCCTAGCTGTCTCTCTAAAAGACTTAATGTTCCTAGCTGTCTCTCCAGAAGTGGACTGTCTGTCCCTAGCTGTCTCTCTAGAAGTGGACTGTCTGTCCCTAACTGTCTCTCTAGAAGACTGTCTGTCCCTAGCTGTCTCTCTAGAAGACTGTCTGTCCCTAGCTGTCTCTCTAGAAGACTGTCTGTCCCTAGCTGTCTCTCTAGAAGACTGTCTGTCCCTAGCTGTCTCTCTAGAAGACTGTATGTCCCTAGCTGTCTCTCTAGAAGTGGACTGTCTGTGTCTAGCTGTCTCTCTAGAAGTGGACAGTCTGTCCCTAGCTGTCTCTCAAGAAGACTGTCTGTCCCTAGCTGACTCTCTGGAAGACTGTCTGTCCCTAGCTGTCTCTCTAGAAGACTGTCTGTCCCTAGCTGTCTCTCTAAAACACTGAATGTCTCTAGCTGTCTCTCTAGAAGTGGACTGTCTGTCCCTAGCTGTCTCTCTAGAAGTGGACTGTCTGTCCCTAGCTGTCTCTAGAAGTGGACTGTCTGTCCCTAGCTGTCTCTCCAGAAGACTGAATGTCCCTAGCTGTCTCTCTAGAAGTGGACTGTCTGTTCCTAGCTGTCTCTCTAGAAGTGGACTGTCTGTCCCTAGCTGTCTCTCCAGAAGACTGTATGTCCCTAGCTGTCTCTCTAGAAGACTGTCTGTCCCTAGTTGTCTCTCTAAAAGACTGTATGTCCCTAGCTGTCTCTCTAGAAGTGGACTGTCTGTCCCTAGTTGTCTCTCTAGAAGTGGACTGTCTGTCCCTAGCTGTCTCTCAAGAAAACTGTATGTCCCTAGCTGTTTCTCTAGAAGTGGACTGTCTGTCCCTAGCTGTCTCTCCAGAAGACTGTATGTCCCTAGCTGTCTCTCTAGAAGTGAACTGTCTGTCCCTAGCTGTCTCTCCAGAAGACTGTATGTCACTAGCTGTCTCTCTAGAAGTGGACTGTCTGTCCCTAGCTGTCTCTCAAGAAAACTGTATGTCCCTAGCTGTTTCTCTAGAAGTGGACTGTCTGTCCCTAGCTGTCTCTCCAGAAGACTGTCTGTTCCTAGCTGTCTCTCTAGAAGTGGACTGTCTGTCCCTAGCTGTCTCTCCAGAAGACTGTATGTCCCTAGCTGTCTCTCTAGAAGAGGACTGTCTGTCCCTAGCTGTCTCCCTAGAAGTGAAATGTCTGTCCCTAGCTGTCTCTCTAGAAGTGGACTGTCTGTCCCTAGCTGTCTCTGTAGAAGTGGACTGTCTGTCCCTAGCTGTCTCTCCAGAAGACTGAATGTCCCTAGCTGTCTCTCTAGAAGTGGACTGTCTGTTCCTAGCTGTCTCTCTAGAAGTGGACTGTCTGTCCCTAGCTGTCTCTCCAGAAGACTGTATGTCCCTAGCTGTCTCTCTAGAAGACTGTCTGTCCCTAGTTGTCTCTCTAAAATACTTTATGTCCCTAGCTGTCTCTCTAGAAGTGGACTGTCTGTCCCTAGTTGTCTCTCTAGAAGTGGACTGTCTGTCCCTAGCTGTCTCTCAAGAAAACTGTATGTCCCTAGCTGTTTCTCTAGAAGAGGACTGTCTGTTCCTAGCTGTCTCTCTAGAAGTGGACTGTCTGTCCCTAGCTGTCTCTCCAGAAGACTGTATGTCCCTAGCTGTCTCTCTAGAAGTGGACTGTCTGTCCCTAGCTGTCTCCCTAGAAGTGAAGTGTCTGTCCCTAGCTGTCTCTCTAGAGTGGACTGTCTGTCCCTAGCTGTCTCTGTAGAAGTGGACTGTCTGTCCCTAGCTGTCTCTCCAGAAGACTGAATGTCCCTAGCTGTCTCTCTAGAAGTGGACTGTCTGTTCCTAGCTGTCTCTCTAGAAGTGGACTGTCTGTCCCTAGCTGTCTCTCCAGAAGACTGTATGTCCTTAGCTGTCTCTCTAGAAGACTGTCTGTCCCTAGTTGTCTCTCTAAAAGACTGTATGTCCCTAGCTGTCTCTCTAGAAGTGGACTGTCTGTCCCTAGTTGTCTCTCTAGAAGTGGACTGTCTGTCCCTAGCTGTCTCTCAAGAAAACTGTATGTCCCTAGCTGTTTCTCTAGAAGTGGACTGTCTGTTCCTAGCTGTCTCTCTAGAAGTGGACTGTCTGTCCCTAGCTGTCTCTCCAGAAGACTGTATGTCCCTAGCTGTCTCTCTAGAAGTGGACTGTCTGTCCCTAGCTGTCTTCCTAGAAGTGGAATGTCTGTCCCTAGCTGTCTCTCTAGAAGTGGACTGTCTGTCCCTAGCTGTCTTCCTAGAAGTGGAATGTCTGTCCCTAGCTGTCTCCCTAGAAGTGAAGTGTCTGTCCCTAGCTGTCTCTCTAGAAGTGGACTGTCTGTCCCTAGCTGTCTCTGTAGAAGTGGACTGTCTGTCCCTAGCTGTCTCTCCAGAAGACTGAATGTCCCTAGCTGTCTCTCTAGAAGTGGACTGTCTGTTCCTAGCTGTCTCTCTAGAATTGGACTGTCTGTCCCTAGCTGTCTCTCCAGAAGACTGTATGTCCTTAGCTGTCTCTCTAGAAGACTGTCTGTCCCTAGTTGTCTCTCTAAAAGACTGTATGTCCCTAGCTGTCTCTCTAGAAGTGGACTGTCTGTCCCTAGTTGTCTCTCTAGAAGTGGACTGTCTGTCCCTAGCTGTCTCTCAAGAAAACTGTATGTCCCTAGCTGTTTCTCTAGAAGTGGACTGTCTGTTCCTAGCTGTCTCTCTAGAAGTGGACTGTCTGTCCCTAGCTGTCTCTCGAGAAGACTGTATGACCCTAGCTGTCTCTCTAGAAGTGGACTGTCTGTCCCGAGCTGTCTCTCTAGAAGACTGTATGTCCCTAGCTGTCTCTCTAGAAGTGGATTGTCTGTCCCTAGCTGTCTCTCCAGAAGACTGTATGTCCCTAGCTGCCTTTCTAAAAGACTGTATGTCCCTAGCTGTCTCTCTAGAAGTGGACTGTCTACCCCTAGCTGTCTCTCTAGAAGTGGACTGTCTGTCCCTAGTTGTCTCTCCAGAAGACTGTATGTCACTAGCTGTCTCTCTAGAAGTGGACTGTCTGTCCCTAGCTGTCTCTCTAGAAGACTGTATGTCCTTAGCTGTCTCTCTAGAAGTGGACTGTCTGTCCCTAGCTGTCTCTCTAGAAGACTGTATGTCCTTAGCTGTCTCTCTAGAAGTGGACTGTCTGCCCCTAGCTGTCTCTTTAGAAATGGACTGTCTGTCCCTAGCTGTCTCTCCAGAAGACTGTATGTCACTAGCTGTCTCTCTAGAAGTGGACTGTCTGTTCCTAGCTGTCTCTCTAGAAGTGGACTGTCTGTCCCTAGCTGTCTCTCCAGAAGACTGTATGTCCCTAGCTGTCTCTCTAGAAGTGGACTGTCTGTCCCTAGCTGTCTCTCTAGAAGATTGTATGTCCTTAGCTGTCTCTCTAGAAGTGGACTGTCTGTCCCTAGCTGTCTCTCTAGAAGACTGTATATCCTTAGCTGTCTCTCTAGAAGTGGACTGTCTGCCCCTAGCTGTCTCTCTAGAAGTGGACTGTCTGTCCCTAGCTGTCTCTCCAGAAGACTGTATGTCACTAGCTTGTCTCTCTAGAAGTGGACTGTCTGTCCCTAGCTGTCTCTCTAGAAGACTGTATGTCCCTAGCTGTCTCTCTAGAAGTGGATTGTCTGTCCCTAGCTGTCTCTCCAGAAGACTGTATGTCCCTAGCTGTCTTTCTAAAAGACTGTATGTCCCTAGCTGTCTCCCTAGAAGTGGACTGTCTGCCCCTAGCTGTCTCTCTAGAAGTGGACTGTCTGTCCCTAGCTGTCTCTCTAGAAGACTGTATGTCCTTAGCTGTCTCTCTAGAAGTGGACTGTCTGTCCCTAGCTGTCTCACTAGAAGACTGTATGTCCCTAGCTGTCTCTCTAGAAGTGGACTGTCTGTCCCTATCTGTCTCTCTAGAAGTGGACTGTCTCTCCAGAAGACTGTATGTCCATAGTTGTCTCTCTAGAAGTACACTGTCTGTCCCTAGCTGTCTCTCCAGAAGACTGTATGTCCCTAGCTGTCTCTCTAGAAGTGGACTGTCTCTCCTGAGCTGTCTCTCTAGAAGTGGACTGTCTGTCACTAGCTGTCTCTTTAGAAGTGGACTGTCTCCTCTGAACTGTCTCTCCAGAAGACTGTATATCCCTAGCTGTCTCTCTAGAAGTAGATTGTCTGTCCCTAGCTGTCTAGAAGTGGACTGTCTCTCTTGAGCTGTCTCTCCAGAAGACTGTATGTCTATAGCTGTCTCTCTAGAAGTGGACTGTCTGTCCCTAACTATCTCTCTATAAGTGGACTGTCTCTCCTGAGCTGTCTCTCCAGAAGACTGTCTGTCCCTAGCTGTCTCTCTAGAAGTGGAATGTCTCTCCTGAGCTGTCTCCCCAGAAGACTGTATGTCCCTAGCTGTCTCTCTAGAAGTAGATTGTCTGTCCCTAGCTGTCTCTTTAGAAGTGGTCTGTCTGTCCCTAGCTGTCTCTCTAGAAGTGGACTGTCTCTCTAGAAGACTGTATGTCCATAGCTCTCTCTCTAGAAGTGGACTGTCTGTCCCTAGCTGTCTTTCCAGAAGACTGTATGTCCCTAGCTGTCTCTCTAGAAGTGGACTGTCTAAACCTAGCTGTTTCTCTAGAAATGGACTGTCTGTCCCTAGGTGTCTCTCTAGAAGTGGACTGTCTCCTCTGAGCTGTCTCTCCAGAAGACTGTATGTCTCTAGCTGTCTCTCTAGAAGTAGATTTTCTGTCCCTAGCTGTCTCTCTAGAAGTGGACTGTCTCTCCTGAGCTGTCTCTCCAGAAGACTGTATGTCCATAGCTGTCTCTCTAGAAGTGGGCTGTCTGTCTTTAGCTGTCTCTCTAGAAGTGGACTGTTTCTCCTGAGCTGTCTCTCCAGAAGACTGTCTGTCCCTAGCGGTCTCTCTAGAAGTGGATTGTCTCTTTTGAGCTGTCTCTCCAGAAGACTGTATGTCCCTAGTTGTCTCTCCAGAAGATTGTATGTCCCTAGCTGCCTCTCTAGAAGTAGATTATCTGTCCCTAGCTGTCTCTCTAGAAGTGGACTGTCTGTCCGTAGTTGTCTCTATAGAAGTGGACTGTCTCTCCTGAGCTGTCTCTGCAGAAGACTGTATGTCCCTAGCTGTCTCTCTGGAAGTGGACTGTCTCTCCTGAGCTGTCTCTCCAGAAGACTGTATGTTCCTAGCTGTCTCTCTAGAAGTGGACTGTATGTCCCTAGCTGTCTCTCTAGAAGTGGACTGTCTGTCCCTAGCTGTCTCTAGAAGTGGATTGTCTGTCCCTAGCTGTCTCTATAGAAGTGGACTGTCTGTCCTTAGCAGTCTCTCTAGAAGTGGACTGTCTGTCCTTAGCTGTCTCTCTAGAAGTGGACTGTCTATCCTAGCTCTCTCTCTAGAAGTGGACTGTCTCTCCTGAGCTGTCTCTCCGGAAGACTGTATGTCCCTAGCTGTCTCTCTAGAAGTGGACTGTCTCTTTTGGGCTGTCTCTCCAGATGACTTTAATTCCCTAGCTGTCTCTCTAGAAGTGGACTGTCTGTCCCTAGCTGTCTCTCTAGAAGTGGACTGTCTGTCCGTAGCTGTCTCTCTAGAAGTGGGCTGTCTCTCATAAGCTGTCTCTCCAGAAGACTTTTAATGTCCCTAGGTGTCTCTCTAAAAGTGGACTGTCTGTCCCTAGCTGTCTCTGCAGAAGACTGTGTCCCTAGCTGTCTCTCTAGAAGTAGACTGTCTCTTTTGAGCTGTCTCTCCAGAATACTGTACGTCCGTAGCAGTCTCTCCAGAAGTGGACTGTCTGTCCCCAGCTGTCTCTCCAGAAATGGACTGTCTGTCCCTAGCTGTCTCTCCAGATGACTGTATATCCCTAACTGTCTCTCCAGAAGTGGACTGTCTCTCCTGAGCTGTCTCTCTAGAAGACTGTATGTCCCTAGCTGTCTCTCTAGAAGACTGTATGTCCCTAGCTGTCTCTCCAGAAGTGGACTGTTTCTCGTGAACTGTCTCTCCAGAAGACTGTATGTCCTTAGCTGTCTCTCCAGAAGTGGACTGTCTCTCCCTAGCTGTCCCTCACACTGTCATAGCATCTACTTCACACTCATTTGATCAAGAATCTCTCAGAAGCACCAAGTAGCACATATCCTCGATGAGCCTAGACAGTCACTTCTAATGTACCAAGGAGCAGCGCTCCAGGTAGCTACTTGACTGCCTTGTTCATGATCAGTGGGACAACATAATTAGCTTGTTGTTCCTCCCCGGACACTGCCTCAATTAAGCCTAGGGAGTGGCCCCCCCTCACCGTGGCCCCCCCTCACCGTGGCACCCCCCTCACCGTGGCCCCCTTCCTCACCGTGCATGCTGAAGGCTGACAAACACTACATACTATACATGATTCAGGCTGACCAGTCTTACTGTGCATAATGCAGGTTGACCAACATTACTTACTCTGTATAATGAAAGATGACCAACCATACTCACATGATGACATAGGATGACCAACCTTACTCACATGTTAAATGTGGAATTATCAACCTTACCAGGATGCATACGAAACTGTAAATATTTACAGTATTTGATTACCTTTTCCCAAGTCAGGAAACCTCGGATAAACATCTACACCTACTGACAAATCTACAGTAACGAAACATCAATTTTATATCAATCAATAACACCCGCAAGACAACCCCGTCAGTTGATAACATCTGCGAACACTAGAAAGCAAAACTGACGTTTCTAGTGATAAATTTATTACAAATCGCCACTAGATTCTGTGCAAATAACTCACAAATAACCTTCAAGTCGTAGAGGAATTTTAAGAAGACGTTGGTCTACTTTTGTAAGATGAAGTCTAGGATCTTTCTTTAATTCATGGTATCAATTAACAAATCTTTGAAAACAATTCAGTTCCACAGGTCCGAGCAAAGCCCCATAAACCATGCCTTTGAAAATGTTAAACGTTTCAGGGATAGGTTCCCTTATTTTTCTAGATTGCAGAAAGACTTGGGAAGGTCAACATAATTAGTGTCCCCATTAGTAGGCGCGAAGCTTAACCCATATCCCAATGCTGTCTCCTGGTCAGGAGTAAGTTCAACTCTCGACAGGTTGATAACGAACTCCGAGTTAACTTGTTGAGACCAGCCACTTTGTGCTATGAGATTGTTTAGTTTTCTAGCATGTAAACATTCAGTTTTCCGTTTCATTTATCTTAATTCTCTATTTATATAAAGTAGTGGATGATCTTGCCACTCGAATGGTACCAAGTTGAAAAGCTTTTGTTTAGCCTTTCTCAATTCAATAAATAACAATTTCCTTTCGTGTTTAAGCAGATCAATATTCTTATTAATTACTAACCTGTGGATCTGATCAAATGGGGGTCGACAACAGATTAACTGACCTGTTTTGTATAAGCGATTTCTGTAATACCTATCCCTCAGTGCCTCAGTGAAAAGGTATTATAGAAATCGCTTCTATAAAACAGGTTAGTTAACTGTCGTTGACCCCATTTGATCAGCTCAACAAGTTAGTACTACTAAGAATATTGCTCTGCTTAAACACAAAAGAAAAATGTTGTTTATTGAACTGAGAAAGGCTAGACAAAAGTTTTTAAACATGGCACCACCCGAGTGGCAAGATCCCTTATTAGATTACATATATAGAACATTTAGAATAGTCAAACGGAAAACTGACTGTTTACATGCTAGCACAAAGTGACTGGTCTTAACATGCTAATCGGAGTTCGTTATCAACCTGTCAAGTGTTGAACTTACTCGTGACCAGCAGACAGCATTCGGATGTGGGTTAAGTTTCGCGCCTACTAGTGAGGGCATTAATTATGTTGACCTTGTCAGGTCTTTTTACAGTCTAGAAAAACAAGGGGACATATTTCCTGAAACGTTCAACATTTGCAAAGGCATGGTATACGGGGCTTTGCTTAGACCTGTGGAGACTAATTGTCCTCAAAGATCTGTTAGGTCACACCATGAATTAAAGAAAAATCCAAGATTTCATCTTACGAAAGCAGACAAAGCAAATGCGATAGTTATTATGGATAAGGTAGATAATAGCGATAAATGAACATTTTATTAGAAGACAGGGACACTTACGTGCCCCTTAATAAGAACCCATTGGATGAGGTTAACAGTAAGTTTAATAAACAGCTTAGAAGCTTACTGAGAGGTAATGAAGAATTAATTAAACAGTTATAGGTGAGGTCTGCTACACTTCCTTACATGTACAGTTTGATTAAAACCAACAAGTCCGGTTATAGATGAATGGTTCAGAGAACCGACATGTTGATAAATTAGACACATGTGCAACTCTTGGGTATCTTTATTGAGGAAACGTTTCGCCACACAGTGGCTTCATTCTACTCCTGTTCTTCAAGATTCTCCTTTGTATGGACTGATGAAGCCACTGTGTGGCGAAACGTTTCCTCAATAAAGATACCCAAGAGTTGCACATGTGTCTAATTTATCAACATGTCGGTTCTCTGAACCATTCATCTACAAACCTGTCAGACACTGCAACTTCTTGGGATCTTAATACTTGGGAATTCTTCGCTTGCCTAATTCTTGGGCACGACCTACTTCCACACTGAACAAATGTGACACCGCCTATGACTGCTGCACCTCTCCTACCAACGGTTTATAAGCTCCTTCTCAGCACGTATGCCGTATTCTATTCAAGATTGATGGACTGACCACATCGACTCAAGGTTGAGGGACTGATTACCTCATTCTACTCCTGTTCTTCAAGATTCTCCTTTGTATGGACTGATGAAGCCACTGTGTGGCGAAACGTTTCCTCAATAAAGATACCCAAGAGTTGCACATGTGTCTAATTTATCAAGTCCGGTTATCCAGCCAGACCTATTATTACATCTGGTTGGTAAAAATATAAACTCCTTTGCTTGGTAACATTTCTGAAGCCCACATAAAAAACGATGGTGATCTAATTGACAAATGCAAAATGTCAATATGATTAATGATTTTACTCTAGTAAGTTTTGAAGTCACTGCGTTGCTCACGAGAGTCCCTGTCCCGGGCTTGCTATCTTATTTGGAAGAAAAAATAGATGACTTCTCCTTGCCTTTTGATAAAAATACCATTACTGAACTGATTAAGTTGTGTGTAGTTGACTCCAAGTTTGAGTGTGAAAGGAAATACTATGCTCAAAGGCAGGGAATGCCTATCTGTAATCCGTTGTTTCTCCTATTGAGCAATCTGTATATGGAAATTTTCGAGGCTAGACTGTTGAAAGATATCGTGCAATGTAGAGCTAAATGGTTCAGATATGTGGACGACATCTTGTGTCTTTGATACATTTTTACCAAGACTTAACGCTTTAGTCCCGTCTATTAAATTCACCGTTAATAGAAAATTTAAGTTTGCAGCATATAGAAAGACTACCAATGTGTTCTCATACATTCACTACTATTCCAGCCATGAGCCAATAGTCAAAAGTAGTGTATTTCTTTCTATGTTTCTGAGAGCTTACAGTTGGTGCAGCCTGGAGTTCTTAGATAACGAAATTAGAAAAATATTTGATATTGTCATGAACCTGTGGTACCCTAAGGAGTTCGTGGAATTCGTTTTTTTAAGAATTCGCTGACTGTTAGAAGCATTCTGATAAAGAATTGTCCTCAACAGTGTGTTAGTGGTGTCCAAAGACTTGGCTGCAATGGTTGCAGCTTATCCTATGTACGACAGACTGACAAACCTTTAGATGTCAGGATATCACAACACCATTATTCGATACATACTGCACAGGAGTCGAACATGATTTTCAGCCACTTTAGAGCTTGCAATAACTTGGCAAACTAGTCAGAAGCAAGAATCATTGTCCCTTGTTACTCTTAGCTAGAAAGGAATATTGTAGAATCGGCAATTATTAAGTATAAGTGTTCAGTATACAATAACAGTGGTGGGTTGTTCAAATCAGATTCCTTTTTAGTTGAGGCAATTGTACATAGTCAAAATTCAGGCGGCTCTTATACAGATGCATTGGACTGTCTAAAATGTAGTGCAAAACATAGGAATTAAAGCTAATTTTGTCCTGCCTTTTCTGATGGTTGAACCAGAGTTTTCTTCAGAATTCCATTGGATAAATAACTTTAACCAATTTCCTTGAAAATGTCTTCCCTTTAAATGAGTACCTTTTAATGGGTCCCATTTCCAGAGGTGATAACAAATTCCTAAGACAATTACCAAATCTATCTATATAATTGGTATGCAAAGTCATTAATACCATATCCAGCGTCTAACTCTCTTTGTATAACTTACAGATGTCTCCCTTTAAATGTGTCACCTTAATTTAAATGAACCTGTTTTCTCGAGTGAGGAAACTTCTAATAATAATAATTGTTATATTGCCAGTGATATCTATATCACAGGCAATATAATTATTATGTATGTAAATTTATTTATATCATAGCACAGTCTGACCGAATTTCTGATAATTATCACGTCATGTTCGTTAGGCTACTATTACAGTATCAGTGCTTGTGAGCTGGCTCTTTTTTCTAATGCTATAATATTCAGCCTTTCTGACTTTGGGTATTGGTATGCTTTGGGGCACTTTCTACCTGCCTCCTGCCTCCCTTCTTTCTCCCTCACTCCAGCAAAGGGATTCCTTGTGATCGTATGTGCTTGGACCTACTCTTTTCTGCAACATTGGAAGCTCCTGATGATATGTTGATTGCGACAAGAAAGGCCTAGAGCTATCATTCAACTCCCCCATAGATGTTCTGCATCTTGTATAGCTTGTTCGTGATATTTGCATAATATACATAATATATATATATATATATATATATATATATATATATATATATATATATATATATATATATATATATACATACATACATATATATATATATATATATATATATATATATCTATATATATATATATATATTTATATATATATATATATGTATATATATATATATATATACATATATATATATATATATATACATATATATATATATATATATATACATATATATATATATATATATATATATATATATATATATATATATATATATATATATATATATATATATATATATATAGATATATAAATATATATATATATATATATATATATATATATATGTATATATATATACATATATATATATATATATATATATATATATATATATATATATATATATATATATATATATATATATATATATATATATATATATATGTACATATATGTCTTGCCGAATAGGCAGAACTT
>NW_027200421.1:0-20905 GCF_038502225.1 Cherax quadricarinatus | reverse complement strand
GTCAGTGATACATGATTGTGTCACTGTGCCATTGACTGTGTCACTGTCACTGTGCCACTGACTGTGTCACTGACTGTGCCAGTGGTAGTTGCAGGGGTCGAGGTGAGTCTCGACCCCTGCTACTACAAATAGGTGAGTACACACACACACACACACACACACACACACACACACACACACACACACACACACACACACACACACACACACACACACACACACACACACACACAAGCAGAGCACACACAACACTCTCAGAACACTAACAATACACGTACACACACATAACACACACAGATCAGACACACAACACACAAGTGTGTTTGTGTGTGTGTTTGTGTTGGGAGTGTGTTGTGTGTGTGTGTTGGGAGTGTGTTGTGTGTGTGTTGAGTGTAATGTGAGTGTTCTGTCGGTGTTGTACATGTGTTGTGAGTATTCTGTGTGTGTTGCAAGTGTTGTAGGTACAACACAACCCAAACACAACACACGGAACACATAGGAGTGTTGAGAGTGTGTTACAGCGCAGTCTCCAGCTGAAATTATCGAATTTTGGGCCCCGGAAACTGGTGGTAACGGGGAGGAGGGGTGATCGAAGGGGTCCTTCGCCCCCTCCGCTTCTATATTTAACCCGCGGTCAGTAATACACGGCGATAATCCCAGGTGGAAGGCTCCGTTCCTTCGGATCAAGAGCCGTGTACCGGCAGCACGGCTTTTAAGGGCCATTTCTGTTATGTTTAGGGACCAGTTCACGGTCCAGCGGCCCATTAGTCCATTGGGCCATTGGTCAACTGGTCTATTGGTCCACTGGTTCATTGGTCCAATGGTTTACTGGTTCATTGGTCCTCTGGTCAACTGAGCCATTAGTCTACTGGTTCATTGGTTAACTGGTTCATTGGTCCACTGGTTCATTGGTGCACTGGTCCATTGGTCCACTGATTCATTGGTCCACTGGTTCATTGGTCCACTGGTTCATTGGTCTATTGGTCCACTGGTTCATTGGTTCACTGTTTCATTGGTTTATTGGTTCACTGGTCCACTGGTTCATTGGTCCACTGGTTCATTGGTCCACTGGTTCATTGGTCCACTGGTCCATTGGTCCACTGATTCATTGGTCCACTGGTTCATTGGTCCACTGGTTCATTGGTCTATTGGTCCACTGGTTCATTGGTTCACTGTTTCATTGGTTTATTGGTTCATTGGTTCACTGGTTCATTGGTTCACTGGTTCATTGGTCCACTGGTTCATTGGTCCACTGGTTCATTGGTCCACTGGTCCATTGGTCCACTGGTTCATTGGTCCACTGGTTCATTGGTCCACTGGTTCATTGGTCCATTGGTTCATTGGTTCACTGTTTCATTGGTTTATTGGTTTACTGGTCCACTGGTTCATTGGTCCACTGGTTCATCGATCCACTGGTCAACTGGCTCATTGGTCCACTGGTTCATTGGTCCATTGGTTCATTGGTCCACTGGTTCATTGGTTCACTGGTCCACTGATTCATTGGTCTACTGGTCCACTGGTTCATTGGTTCACTGGTCAACTGGTTCATTAGTCCACTGGTTCATTGGTCCACTGGTTTATTGTCCACTGGTCCATTGGTTCACTGGTAGACGGGTCCACTGGTTCACTGGTCCACTGGTTCATTGGTCCACTGGTCCAAAAGCCGTGTATCGAATATCCTATAAGCGTCGCAGCACCGAGAGCTCTAAGCTTCCAGAGTCGGAACTGTAAAGCTCTACACTGAAACATAACTTGATAAAGCTCTACACTGAGTGAAACATAACTTGATAAAGCTCTACACTGTGTGAAACATAACTTGGTAAAGCTCTACACTGAGTGAAACATAACTTGATAAAGCTCTACACTGAGTGTAACATAACTTGATAAAGCTCTACACTGAGTGAAACATAACTTGATAAAGCTCTACACTGAGTGTAACATAACTTGATAAAGCTCTACACTGAGTGAAACATAACTTGATAAAGCTCTACACTGAGTGAAACATAACTTGATAAAGCTCTACACTGAGTGTAACATAACTTGATAAAGCTCTACACTGAGTGAAACATAACTTGATAAAGCTCTACACTGAGTGAAACATAACTTGATAAAGCTCTACACTGAGTGAAACATAACTTGATAAAGCTCTACACTGAGTGAAACATAACTTGATAAAGCTCTACACTGAGAGAAACATAGCTTGATAAAGCTCTACAAAGAGTGAAACATAGCTTGATAAAGCTCTACACTGAGTGAAACATAACTTGATAAAGCTCTACACTGAGTGAAACATAGCTTGATAAAGCTCTACAAAGAGTGAAACATAGCTTGATAAAGCTCTACACTGAGTGAAACATAACTTGATAAAGCTCTACACTGTGTGAAACATAACTTGATAAAGCTCTACACTGAGTGAAACATAAGTTGATAAAGCTCTACAAAGAGTGAAACATGATAAAGCTCTACAAAGAGTGAAACATAGCTTGATAAAGCTCTACAAAGAGTGAAACATGATAAAGCTCTACAAAGAGTGAAACATAGCTTGATAAAGCTCTACACTGAGTGAAACATAACTTGATAAAGCTCTACAAAGAGTGAAACATAACTTGATAAAGCTCTACACTGAGTGAAACATAACTTGATAAAGCTCTACAAAGAGTGAAACATAACTTGATAAAGCTCTACACTGAGTGAAACATAACTTGATAAAGCTCTACACTGTCTGAAACATAACTTGATGAAGCTCTACAAAGAGTGAAACATAACTTGATAAAGCTCTACACTGAGTGAAACATAACTTGATAAAGCTCTACACTGTCTGAAACATAACTTGATGAAGCTCTACAAAGAGTGAAACATAACTTGATAATGCTCTACACTGAGTGAAACATAACTTAATAAAGCTCTACACTGTGTGAAACATAACTTGATAAAGCTCTACACTGTGTGAAACATAGCTTGATAAAGCTCTACAACGAGCGAAACGTAACTTGATAAAGCTCTACACTGAGTGAAACATAACTTGATAAAGCTCTACAAAGAGTGAAACATAACTTGATAAAGCTCTACACTGTGTGAAACATAGCTTGATAAAGCTCTACAACGAGCGAAACGTAACTTGATAAAGCTCTACACTGTGTGAAACATAGCTTGATAAAGCTCTACAAAGAGTGAAACATAACTTGATAAAGCTCTACAATGTGTGAAACATAACTTGATAAAGCTCTACACTGAGTGAAACATAACTTGATAAAGCTCTACACTGAGTGAAACATAACTTGATAAAGCTCTACACTGAGTGAAACATAACTTGATAAAGCTCTACACTGAGTGTAACATAACTCGATAAAGCTCTACACTGAGTGAAACATAACTTGATAAAGCTCTACACTGTGTGAAACATAACTTGATAAAGGTCTACACTGAGTGAAATATAACTTGATAAAGCTCTACAAAGTGTGAAACATAACTTGATAAAGCTCTACACTGTGTGAAACATAACTTGATAAAGCTCTACACTGAGTGAAATATAACTTGATAAAGCTCTACAAAGTGTGAAACATAACTTGATAAAGCTCTACAATGTGTGAAACATAACTTGATAAAGCTCTACAATGTGTGAAACATAACTTGATAAAGCTCTACACTGTGTGAAACATAACTTGATAAAGCTCTACAATGTGTGAAACATAACTTGATAAAGCTCTACACTGAGTGAAACATAACTTGATAAAGCTCTACACTGTGTGAAACATAACTTGATTAAGCTCTACAATGTGTGAAACATAACTTGATAAAGCTCTACACTGAGTGAAACATAACTTGATAAAGCTCTACACTGAGTGAAACATAACTTGATAAAGCTCTACACTGAGTGAAACATAACTTGATAAAGCTCTACACTGAGTGAAACATAACTTGATAAAGCTCTACACTGAGTGAAACATAACTTGATAAAGCTCTACACTGAGTGAAACATAACTTGATAAAGCTCTACACTGTGTGAAACATAACTTGATAAAGCTCTACACTGAGTGAAACATAACTTGATAAAGCTCTACACTGAGTGAAACATAACTTGATAAAGCTCTACACTGAGTGAAACATAACTTGATAAAGCTCTACACTGAGTGAAACATAACTTGATAAAGCTCTACACTGGATTAGGTTCTATATATTCCCCCAGATTCCCAACATTTCTCCAAAATTCCGCTTCAGGGAAATTATCTTCCTGGCCACGGATTTTTTTTTTTTTACATTTTTAGGCCTATTTTAGGTCGCCTAGTCCTAATTACTTTAATTAATGATGGTTATTTAGCTGTTTAACAATTTTCGTTCTATCTGCTGAAGAGGACCTCAAGTGTATATACACTGAGGAGTATATATCTCAGTATATATACACTGAGAGGTGTATATCTCGTGTATACACTCTGAGAGACGTATATCTAAGTGTATATACACTGAGATACGTATATCTAAGTGTATATACACTGAGATACGTATATCTAAGTGTATATACACTGAGATACGTATATCTAAGTGTATATACACTGAGATACGTATATCTAAGTGTATATACACTGAGATACGTATATCTCAGTGTATGCACACTGAGAGATGTATATCTCAGGGTCCTTAAAATATCTAATATGTCATTAACATATCCCCCATGGACCAGTCCTCTAAACAGTTAGTAGTGCTCCCATGTGGCGGATGTTGTCAAGAATACTCGCCAGGTACTTGCTAAGAGCAACGTATGTTTTTCTACCCCTGCACCTCCAGCTTCCACAGCTGGCGTCTACACCATCTCCTGTGTGGATACTGTTCTTGGAAATATGTAGGATAAACAGGCAGAAATCTCTCAGTCTGCCTGAACGAACATCGAAACGCCAGCAACAGAGATGACTTAAGGTATACCTGTGTCCTCCACAGGGAGTCCACGTTAACGTGGAGTCCCTGTGTAGGACACAGGCGTATTTTAATGCAGAGTCCTTGTGGAGTACACAGGCATACCTTAATGTGGAGTCCCTGTGGAGGACACATGCGTACCTTAAGGTACGCCTGTGTACTGCACAGGGACTCCACGAGACATTTGATGAAGTGGAATAAGGCACAGCTCAAACTCACCAAACAAGATCTTAGACGTCAACAATGTCTGGAAGCCGCGATAATCACCGTCACCTACACCATAGAAATGGTACAAAATAAGGGCAACTTAAAGATTAAGACGCATGTGCAACAGTCGAGTATCTATACTGATGAAAAAATTCGCCTGCACAGTTCCAGACTATGGAACTGAACTCTTCTCAAGGCTGAGGGACTGATTACCTCAAATACTTACTTTTCTCCCAAGTTGATTTGACTACTACTGCTGCCTCTGTGACTGAGGAAGCCAACTGTATAGCTAAACCTATCATCAAAAATGTTACCCAACTGCTGCACACGTCTTTATCTCCATAATACTGGAAACTACATTATCTCAAGTAATATTATCGTACAAGATACTTAACGAGGCAAAGCATCAGGTACCTAACAACACAGGAGTCACCTGACCACATTGTCTACCTGTCATCCTCCCAATATATCATTCTTCAGGTCATTGTGTCATCCCAATATGTCATTCTTCAGGTCACTATATATCACCCCAATGTCATTCTTCAGGTCACTATGTATCATCCCAATATGTCATTCTTCAGGTCACTATATCATCCCAATATGTCATTCTTCAGGTCACTATGTATCATCCCAATTTATCATTCTTCAGGTCACTATGTATCATCCCAATATGTCATTCTTCAGGTCACTATGTATCACCCCAATGTCATTCTTCAGGTCACTATGTATCACCCCAATGTCATTCTTCAGGTCACTATGTATCACCCCAATGTCATTCTTCAGGTCACTATGTATCACCCCAATGTCATTCTTCAGGTCACTATGTATCACCCCAATGTCATTCTTCAGGTCACTATAACAAGCCTCACTCTCCACATATATTTACACACAGTCTTCATAACTCAGGAAACAGTAATAACAGAATGTAAACAGAAAAATACCACGGGTGGCTAAAGCGTCGGTCTGGAGTTTTATGATTCTCAGATCGCGGGTTCAAACCCCATCCGTGGTATGGTTTATATACTGTCTTATTAACTTGTGTAAGTTAGAAGTGATCAAGGTCCCAGGACCCAAATGTTTTGTGATGTGTCCTAGTGTTTACTAAGCTGTCTTTCTTAAGTAATTTCTTGGTATCTGTTACTAATGTTTATACCATACTAAGAGGTGTATATCCCAGTGTATATATTTACTGAGAGGTATATATCTCGGTGTATATATACTGAGAGGTGTATATCTCAGTGTATATACATTGAGAGGTGTGTATATCAATGTATATGTATACTGAGAGGTGTATATCTCAGTGTATATACATTGAGAGGTGTATATCTCAATGTATATGTATACTGAGAGGTGTATATCTTAGTGTATATACATTGAGAGGTGTATATCTCAATGTACATGTATACCGAGAGGTGTATATCTCAGTGTATATACATTGAGAGGTGTATATCTCAATGTATATGTATACTGAGAGGGGTATATCTCAAGGTATATACACTGGTAGTGTACATTAACCAACCAACCAGTCTTAATGACCCTGGTGTAGTAGATAGACTTTAAACCCCATTAACCAACCAACCAATCTTAAACATCAAACCTAACAGACCAAAGGATTACCGAGATTTATCTTACACAATTCTAAATCAGCCTTAATCTGGGTCGTAAAAGTCTTTTTCTACGTGTAAAATAAGACTTATACGCGAGAAAAGACTTTTTTTTAAGACTTATGCAGGTGATTCTGTTCTTTTCACAGTTTTCTCTCGTTACAGCCTCCTGAACTAAGACTTAAGACTTAAGTCTTTGCTGACTGACCCTTCAAGACCCTCCGTGTGTGCAAGACTGGAGGATTTACCAGGATTAACACCCTCTGTGTAAGACTGAAGGATTTGCCAGGATTGAAACCCTCTGTGTGTGTAAGACTGTAGGATTTACCAGGATTAACACTGTGTGTAAGACTGGAGGATTTACCAGGATTAAGACCCTTTGTGTAAGACTGGAGGATTTACCAGGATTAATACCCTCTGTGTGTGTAAGACTGGAGGAGTTACCAGGATTAAGACCCTCTGTGTGTGCAAGACTGAAGGATTTACCAGGATTTCTAGAATACTTGCCTCTCAGCTTAGAGGATTTTAGGCATTAGGATTTTCCTCTCGCAAGAACAGGATTTCAGCTTGAAGCCTGTAATCCCAGACTGAAGGTTGTAATCCCAGCTTGAAGGCTGTAATCCCAGCTTGAAGGTTGTAATCCCAGCTTGAAGCCTGTAATCCCAGACTGAAGGTTGTAATCCCAGCTTGAAGGCTGTAATCCCAGCTTGAAGGCTGTAATCCTAGCTTGACGGGTATAATCCCAGCTTGAAGGCTATAATCCCAGCTTGAAGGCTGTAATCCCAGCTTGAAGGCTTCAGAGGCAAGCTGTCATCCCAGCTTGTAGGATTTTCAGACAAGCTGTTATCTCAGCTTAAAACTTTACACAAAAGCTATCATCTCAGCTTGAAGGCTTTCTGTGGCAGGGCCACTCTGGTCCCAGCTTGAAAACTTCCCAGACACGCTGTGCTGTCAGCTTGAAAGCTTAATAATCAAGATTATTGCTCACAAAAGTAGTCGCTTCTCGTCCTGAAGAGGGCGATTAAGAGACCAGAAATCCTCCCTTTGTCTTCCTGTTACTGTTATTGGCAGTGCTCAACGGGAGCAGCTTACCGTTAACCTCCCCGTTAACGGTTGCACCTCCTCCCTTCTCGCCGTTGAACCCCGGCCCCGTTAACGAGTGTGAATTAACGACACTTCTCCCCTTAAAACAGTGCCGTTTCCCATGGGACAAACGGTGTCCGTTTCGCCCAACAGAAACAGGCAATCAGACAGTACAAAGCCCCTGATTTACCGCACTCAGACCCGGTGATCTGAACATTACCTACGACAGCAATAAACAGAATACTTCCCAATCCCCTGTTGCACCTGCTTCCCCGTTAACAGAGGACAATCAGAGCACCATGGCTGGGAGATTTGCCGGTGCCCGGATGGGCATGGCCCATCAGAACAAGAAGAATGACGCTGCTATGAACAAGAGGAACAGAAGCAAGGTAGGAACATTGTTCATTGTTCACAGTAGAGGGGGCATGTTCACAAGGGTGTAGAGACCTAGAGCTTATAATTAGAGGTCTTAGAGCTCTGCCTTTAGATAGAGCACTAGAGAGCCTTCTGCTTTGCTATCAATATATGTAATAAAATTTTTTCCAGATGACCCTAGAGGTCACATGATCCCTGAGGTCACATGATCCCTGAGGTCACATGGCCCCCTGAGATCACATGACCCCCTGAGATCACATGACCCCTGAGGTCACATGACCCTTGAGGTCACATGACCCCTGAGGTCACATGATGACCCTTGAGGTCACATGATCACTAAGGTCACATGATAGAAGTGGACCTCTGGGAATCCAGTTATAGTGGTTGTCTCAATCCTGGGATGTGCACTTGTACCAGTGGAATGACTCACCTCCAGGGTTAAATCTGCAGTGGTATGACCACCCCTCACCTCCAGGGTTAAATCCGCAGTGGGATAACCACCCCTCACCTCCAGGGTTAAATCCGCAGTGGGATAACCACCCCTCACCTCCAGGGTTAAATCCGCAGTGGGATAACCACCCCTCACCTCCAGGGTTAAATCCGCAGTGGGATGACCACCCCTCACCTCCAGGGTTAAATCCGCAGTGGGATAACCACCCCTCACCTCCAGGGTTAAATCCGCAGTGGGATGACCACCCCTCACCTCCAGGGTTAAATCTGCAGTGGTATGACCACCCCTCACCTCCAGGGTTAAATCTGCAGTGTAACCCCTGTCATTACCACAGGGTGGGGGGTAAGAGACACCCTTTATCTATCCACCATGGTTTTTGACAGCCAGTAGGGACTGAAGGGCTGTCTTTCTCCCACTGTGTCCTTCCAGACACACTCCTACTGTGTCCTTCCAGAGACACTCCCACTGTGTCCTTCCAGAGACACTCCCACTGTGTCCTTCCAAACACACTCCCACTGTGTCCTTCCAGACACTCTCCCACTGTGTCCTTCCAGACACACTCCCACTGTGTCCTTCCAGACACTCTCCCACTGTGTCCTTCCAGACACACTCCTACTGTGTCCTTCCAGAGACACTCCCACTGTGTCCTTCCAGAGACACTCCTACTGTGTCCTTCCAGACACACTCCCACTGTGTCCTTCCAGACACACTCCCACTGTGTCCTTCCAGACACACTCCCACTGTGTCCTTCCAGACACACTCCCACTGTGTCCTTCCAGACACACTCCCACTGTGTCCTTCCAGACACTCTCCCACTGTGTCCTCCCAGACACACTCCCACTGTATCCTCCCAGACACACTCCCACTGTATCCTCCCAGACACACTCCCACTGTATCCTTCCAGACACACACTCACTGTGTCCTTCCAGAGACACAGTGTCCTTCCAGAGACACTCTCACTGTGTCCTTCCAGACACACTCCCACTGTGTCCTCCCAGACACTGTCCCACTGTGTCCTCCCAGACACTGTCCCACTGTGTCCTCCCAGACACTGTCCCACTGTGTCCTCCCAGACACTGTCCCACTGTGTCCTCCCAGACACTGTCCCACTGTGTCCTCCCAGACACTGTCCCACTGTGTCCTCCCAGACACTGTCCCACTGTGTCCTCCCAGACACTGTCCCACTGTGTCCTCCCAGACACTGTCCTACTGTGTCCTCCCAGACACACTAGCCATGGTTCAACCCCTCCCGTACCGTACTTTATCCAGTAATCTGATAATTAACACAAGCAAGTAACGCCTACTCAGTAGGTTTCTTCAGTCGAAATGAAGACGATGTAATCAGTCCATCAACCTTGGAGGAATAGTATTTAGGAGGTCAGTCCCTGAGCCTGGAGAAGTCTTCTGCTCTGTTCACTGCAGTGTTATTACCTCTCAGGGAGCGGGAGGGATTCGAACCCATGACAAGTGAGTTTTAAAATTCACAGGCCAGTGTGGCTCTGAGGGGACTCGAGCTAGAGCACAACACATCTCCGCTGGTGTGGGATTCATCTGTCATAAACCTGTGTTAATTGTCACAGTGGTAGGCCTATACTAACCTTCCTATAGCGTACAGAAATACGGATGAATCTTACTAGAGGCAGCTAGTACAGTTGTTAACACACTGGCCTCTCAGTTCTAACACTCGCTTGTCGTGGGTTTGAACCCAACCCGTTCCCTCGTTTACTTTACTCGTGTGATTAAGCCTTAGCTCCTTTACAATAAAGGACCAAGGTATACCTCAGAGTTCCTTCATAATGAAGGACCAAGGTATACCTCAGAGTTCCTTCATAATGAAGGACCAAGGTATACCTCAGAGGTCCTTCATAATAAAGGACCAAGGTATACCTCAGAGGTCCTTCATAATAAAGGACCAAGGTATACCTCAGAGGTCCTTCATAATGAAGGACCAAGGTATACCACAGAGGTCCTTCATAATAAAGGACCAAGGTATACCTCAGAGGTCCTTCATAATAAAGGACCAAGGTATACCTCAGAGCTCCTTCATAAAGGACCAAGGTATACCTCAGAGGTCCTTCATAAAGGACCAAGGTATACCTCAGAGGTCCTTCATAAAGGACCAAGGTATACCTCAGAGGTCCTTCATAATAAAGGACCAAGGTATACCTCAGAGGTCCTTCATAAAGGACCAAGGTATACCTCAGAGGTCCTTCATAAAGGACCAAGGTATACCTCAGAGGTCCTTCATAATAAAGGACCAAGGTATACCTCAGAGGTCCTTCATAATAAAGGACCAAGGTATACCTCAGAGGTCCTTCATAAAGGACCAAGGTATACCTCAGAGGTCCTTCATAATAAAGGACCAAGGTATACCTCAGAGGTCCTTCATAATAAAGGACCAAGGTATACCTCAGAGGTCCTTCATAATAAAGGACCAAGGTATACCTCAGAGGTCCTTCATAATAAAGGACCAAGGTATACCTCAGAGGTCCTTCATAAAGGACCAAGGTATACCTCAGAGGTCCTTCATAAAGGACCAAGGTATACCTCAGAGGTCCTTCATAAAGGACCAAGGTATACCTCAGAGGTCCTTCATAAAGGACCAAGGTATACCTCAGAGGTCCTTCATAAAGGACCAAGGTATACCTCAGAGGTCCTTCATAAAGGACCAAGGTATACCTCAGAGGTCCTTCATAAAGGACCAAGGTATACCTCAGAGGTCCTTCATAAAGGACCAAGGTATACTGTGGTCGCATCATCTCAAACAGTGGCGTTGTAGACTGACTACTTTCTATAGCACCACTGTCTCGGTATGGACCGTCCCATCTGGACCAACGTAAGGTCCAGTAGACCAGTGGTCCAGTAGACCAGTGGTCCAGTAGACCAGTGGACCAGTGGTCCAGTAGACCAGTGGTCCAGTATACCAGTGGTCCAGTAGACCAGTGGACCAGTGGTTCAGTAGACCAGTGGTCCAGTGGTCCAGTGGACCAGTGGTCCTGGACTATGCCGAAACTTGTTATAAAGATTTGGGAACTCATGGTTATAACTGACCTAGTCCTAGTGAGGGAGTACTAGTAGTAAAAGTATTGCTAGTAGTTACAGTATGATAACTAGTAGCTAGTAGTCACAGTACAACTAGCAGCTAGTAGTCACAGTACAACTAGCAGCTAGTAGTCACAGTACAACTAGCAGCTAGTAGTCACAGTACAACTAGCAGCTAGTAGTCACAGTACAACTAGTAGCTAGTAGTCACAGTACAACTAGCAGCTAGTAGTCACAGTACAACTAGCATCTAGTAATCACAGTATAACTAGTACCTAGTAGTCACAGTACAACTAGCAGCTAGTCACAGTACAACTAGCAGCTAGTAGTCACAGTACAACTAGCAGCTAGTAGTCACAGTATAACTAGCAGCTAGTCACAGTACAACTTGCAGTCACAGTACAACTAGCAGCTAGTAATCACAGTACAACTAGCAGCTAGTCACAGTACAACTAGCAGCTAGTAATCACAGTACAACTAGCAGCTAGTAGCCACAGTACAACTAGCAGCTAGTAGGCACAGTACAACTAGCAGCTAGCCACAGTATAACTAGCAGCTAGTAGTCACAGTATAACTAGCAGCTAGTAGTCACAGTACAACTAGCTGCTAGTAGTCACAGTATAACTAGCAGCCACAGTATAACTAGCAGCTAGTAGTCACAGTATAACTAGCAGCTAGTAGTCACAGTATAACTAGCAGCTAGTAGTCACAGTATAACTAGCAGCCACAGTATAACTAGAAGCTAGTAGTCACAGTATAACTAGCAGCCACAGTATAACTAGCAGCTAGTAGACACAGTATAACTAGCAGCCAGAGTATAACTAGCAGCTAGTAGTCACAGTATAACTAGCAGCCACAGTATAACTAGCAGCTAGTAGTCACAGTATAACTAGCAGCCACAGTATAACTAGCAGCTAGTAGTCACAGTATAACTAGCAGCCACAGTATAACTAGCAGCTAGTAGTCACAGTATAACTAGCAGCCACAGTATAACTAGCAGCTAGTAGTCACAGTATAACTAGCAGCAAGTAGTCACAGTATAACTAGCAGCCACAGTATAACTAGCAGCTAGTAGTCACAGTATAACTAGCAGCCACAGTATAACTAGCAGCAAGTAGCCATAGTATAACTAGCAGCCACAGTATAACTAGCAGCCACAGTATAACTAGCAGCCACAATATAACTAGCAGCAAGTAGCCACAGTATAACTAGCAGCCACAGTATAACTAGCAGCCACAGTATAACTAGCAGCTAGTAGTCACAGTATAACTAGCAGCATCTGTGTTTAGAAGACAGAGGTTACTGAGTTAAGTGCTTTCCCTTCCTACCCTTGCGTCCTACCCTTGCGTCCTACCCTTGCGTCCTACCCTTGCGTCCTACCCTTGCGTCCTACCCTTGCGTCCTACCCTTGCGTCCTACCCTTGCGTCCTTCCATTGCGTCCTTCCATTGCGTCCTACCCTTGCGTCCTTCCCTTGCGTCCTTCCCTTGCGTCCTACCCTTGCGTCCTACCCTTGCGTCCTACCCTTGCGTCCTTCCCTTGCGTCCTACCCTTGCGTCCTTCCCTTGCGTCCTACCCTTGCGTCCTACCCTTGCGTCCTACCCTTGCGTCCTTCCCTTGCGTCCTACCCTTGCGTCCTACCCTTGCGTCCTTCCCTTGCGTCCTACCCTTGCGTCCTACCCTTGCCTTTGCGTCCTACCCTGGCGTCCTACCCTTGCGTCCTACCCTTGCGTCCTACCCTTGCGTCCTACCCTTGCGTCCTACCCTTGCGTCCTTCCCTTGCGTCCTTCCCTTGCGTCCTACCCTTGCGTCCTACCCTTGCGTCCTACCCTTGCGTCCTAAACAACGGAAAATATCGATGATATTCACAATATAAACCGACCGTCAACAGTGACTTTTAAACCCAATAATACGGCAACTGTCTCACTACTCTCAAACATAAACCATTACAGAGTAAAACCCAAGTGTAAATTTCATTAAACCATCTCTCGATAAACCATTTAACACCAAAAAACCTTTCTATTCAGCATCAGGCGCCAGGACTCTCAACTCGACCCTCTAAGTCAACTCGAAACCAACTGTAAACACAACTCTTGCTGTCTCAGTTTTTCTCAGAGGGCAACACTACCAGGCAACACTACCAGGCAACACTACCAGGCAACACTACCAGGCAACACTACCAGGCAATACTACCAGGCAACACTACCAGGCAACACTACCAGGCAACACTACCAGGCAACACTACCAGGCAACACTACCAGGCAACATTTTCTCCAACACTACCAGGCAACACTACCAGGCAACACTACCAGGCAACATTTTCTCCAGCAACACTACCAGGCAACACTACCAGGCAACACTACCAGGCAACACTACCAGGCAACACTACCAGGCAACACTACCAGGCAATACTACCAGGCAACACTACCAGGCAATACTACCAGGCAATACTACCAGGCAGCACTACCAGGCAACACTACCAGGCAATACTACCAGGCAGTACTACCAGGCAACACTACCAGGCAACACTACCAGGCAACACTACCAGGCAACATTTTCTCCAGCAACACTACCAGGCAACACTACCAGGCAACACTACCAGGCAACACTACCAGGCAACACTACCAGGCAACACTACCAGGCAATACTACCAGGCAACACTACCAGGCAATACTACCAGGCAATACTACCAGGCAATACTACCAGGCAACACTACCAGGCAACACTACCAGGCAACACTACCAGGCAACACTACCAGGCAACACTTTCTCCAGCAACACTTTCTCCAGCAACACTATCAGGCAACACTTTCTCCAGCAACACTATCAGGCAACACTTTCTCCAGCAACACTACCAGGCAACACTACCAGGCAACACTACCAGGCAACACTTTCTCCAGCAACACTTTCTCCAGCAACACTTTCTCCAGCAACACTTTCTCCAGCAACACTTTCTCCAGCAACACTTTCTCCAGCAACACTTTCTCCAGCAACACTTTCTCCAGCAACACTACCAGGCAACACTTTCTCCAGCAACACTTTCTCCAGCAACACTTTCTCCAGCAACACTTTCTCCAGCAACACTTTCTCCAGCAACACTACCAGGCAACACTACCAGACAACACTTTCTCCAGCAACACTACCAGGCAACACTTTCTCCAGCAACACTACCAGGCAACACTTCTCCAGCAACACTACCAGGCAACACACTCCAGCAACACTACCAGGCAACACTTTCTCCAGCAACACTACCAGGCAACACTTTCTCCAGCAACACTACCAGGCAACACTTTCTCCAGCAACACTACCAGGCAACACTTTCTCCAGCAACACTGCCAGACAACACTTTCTCCAGCAACACTACCAGACAACACTTTCTCCAGCAACACTACCAGACAACACTTTCTCCAGCAACACTACCAGGCAACACTTTCTCCAGCAACACTACCAGACAACATTTTCTCCAGCAACACTACCAGGCAACACTACCAGACAACACTTTCTCCAGCAACACTACCAGACAACACTTTCTCCAGCAACACTACCAGACAACACTTTCTCCAGCAACACTACCAGACAACACTTTCTCCAGCAACACTACCAGACAACACTTTCTCCAGCAACACTACCAGACAACACTTTCTCCAGCAACACCTCCAAAAAACCAGCCATGGGGCCAGAAAAACCACTGAGATTCTACGACAGAAGACTGGTTTTTAAACTTACTAAGAATATCTATTGCAGAAACCAGTGTGGCAAGGTGGTTCGATAGATATTAGGATATCTGTCTATCTAGAACATTAATGACACTATCTAGGGTAGTGTTGACACTGTCTAAAGTGTTCTTGACACTGTCTAAAGTGTTCTTGACACTGTCTAAAGTGTTCTTGACACTGTCTAAAGTGTTCTTGACACTGTCTAAAGTGTTCTTGACACTGTCTAAAGTGTTCTTGACACTGTCTAAAGTGTTCTTGACACTGTCTATAGTGTTCTTGACACTGTCTAAAGTGTTCTTGACACTGTCTATGGTGTTCTTGACACTGTCTAAAGTGTTCTTGACACTGTCTAAAGTGTTCTTGACACTGTCTAAAGTGTTCTTGACACTGTCTAAAGTGTTCTTGACACTGTCTATAGTGTTCTTGACACTGTCTAAAGTGTTCTTGACACTGTCTATGGTGTTCTTGACACTGTCTAAAGTGTTCTTGACACTGTCTAAAGTGTTCTTGACACTGTCTAAAGTGTTCTTGACACTGTCTAAAGTGTTCTTGACACTGTCTGAAGTGTTCTTGACACTGTCTAAAGTGTTCTTGACTCTGTCTAAAGTGTTCTTGACTCTGTCTAAATTGTTCTTGACTCTGTTTAAAGTGTTCTTGACACTGTCTAAAGTGTTCTTGACACTGTCTAAAGTGTTCTTGACACTGTCTAAAGTGTTCTTGACACTAGAGTGCTCTTACAAGACACAAATAAGCCGCACATATAGTGAATGCTGGGACCGACTTGGATCATTCACTAGTCACACTAACACAGGAAGGTGAGGGAGCCAGTATATGTACCTGAGGACAGGAACGGGAGA
Source organism: Cherax quadricarinatus (assembly GCF_038502225.1). Taxonomy (NCBI): domain Eukaryota; kingdom Metazoa; phylum Arthropoda; class Malacostraca; order Decapoda; family Parastacidae; genus Cherax; species Cherax quadricarinatus. The sequence goes on along the minus strand of NW_027200421.1, from coordinate 4,664 downwards.
GAGGTAGAAAATAACAAGAAGTGGAAGTAGTAGCAGTTGTTGAAGCAGTATTGGTGGTAGTAGTAGTAGCAGTAGTGTTGTAGTAGCAGCAGCAGCAGCAGTAGTACTTGTAGAAGCAGTAGTAACAGTAGTGTTAGTGGTAGTTGTAGTATTGGCTGTAGTAGCAGCAGTAGTAGTTGTAGTAGTAGCAGTAATGTTAGTAGTAGTTGTAGTAGCAGCAGCAGTAGTAATAGTTGTGGTAGTAGCAGTAGTGTTAGTAGTAGTTGTAGTATTGGTTGTAGTAGCAGCAGCAGTAGTAGTTGTAGAAGCAGTAGTAGCAGTAGTAGTAACAGTAGTAGTGGTAGTAGTAACAGTAGTAGTAGTGGTGGTGGTAACAGTAGTAGTGGTAGTAGTAACAGTAGTAGTGGTAGTAGTAACAGTAGTAGTAGTGGTAGTAGTAACAGTAGTAGTAGTGGTAGTAGTAACAGTAGTAGTGGTAGTAGTAACAGTAGTAGTAGTGGTAGTAACAGTAGTAGTGGTAGTAGTAACAGTAGTAGTAGGGGTAGTTGTAACAGTAGTAGTGGTAGTAGTAACAGTAGTAGTAGTGGTAGTAGTAACAGTAGTAGTGGTAGTAGTAACAGTAGTAGTAGTGGTAGTAGTAACAGTAGTAGTGGTAGTAGTAACAGTAGTAGTTGTGGTAGTAGTAACAGTAGTAGTGGTCGTAGTAGTGGTATTAGTAACAGTAGTAGTGGTCGTAGTAGTAGTGGTAGTAACAGTAGTAGTAGTGGTCGTAGTAGTGGTAGTAACAGTAGTAGTGGTCGTAGTAGTAGTGGTAGTAGTAACAGTAGTAGTGGTCGTAGTAGTGGTAATAGTGGTAGTAACAGTAGTAGTAGTGGTAGTAGTGGCAGTAGTAACAGTAGTGGTAGTAGTAGTGGTTGTAGTAACAGTAGTGGTCGTAGTAGTGGTAGTAACGGTAGTGGTCGTAGTAGTGGTAGTAGTGGTAGTAACTAGTAGTGGTCGTAGTAGTGGTAGTAACTAGTAGTAGTGGTCGTAGTAGTGGTAGTAGTAACAGTAGTAGTGGTCGTAGTAGTGGTAGTAACAGTAGTAGTGGTCGTAGTAACAGTAGTAGTGGTCGTAGTGGTAGTGGTAGTAACAGTAGTAGTGGTCGTAGTAGTAGTGGTAGTAGTAACAGTAGTAGTAGTAGTAACAGTAGTAGTGGTCGTAGTAGTAGTAATAGTGGTAGTAGTAACAGTAGTAGTAATAGTGGTAGTAGAAACAGTAGTAGTGGTAGTAGTAACAGTAGTAGTAGTGGTAGTAACAGTAGTAGTAGTAGTGGTCGTAGTAGTGGTAGTAGTAGTGGTAGTAACAGTAGTAGTGGTCGTAGTAGTAGTGGTAGTAACAGTAGTGGTAGTAGTGGTCGTAGTAGTAGTAGTGGTTGTAACAGTAGTAGTAGTGGTCGTAGTAGTAGTGGTCGTAGTAGTGGTAGTAACAGTAGTAGTAGTGGTCGTAGTAGTAGTGGTAGTAGTAACAGTAGTAGTAGTAGTGGTAGTAACAATAGTAGTAATAGTGGTAGTAGTAGTAACAGTAGTAGTGGTAGTAACAGTAGTAGTAGTGGTAGTAGTAACAGTAGTAGTGGTAGTAACAGTAGTAGTAGTGGTAGTAGTAACAGTAGTAGTGGTAGTAGTAACAGTAGTAGTAGTAGTGGTCGTAGTAGTGGTAGTAACAGTAGAAGTGGTCGTAGTAGTAGTGGTAGTAGAGGTAGTGGTCGTAGTAGTGGTAGTAACAGTAGTAGTAGTGGTCGTAGTAGTAGTGGTAGTAACAGTAGTAGTGGTCGTAGTAGTAGTAATAGTGGTAGTAGTAACAGTAGTAGTGGTAGTAGTAGTGGTAGTAGTAACAGTAGTAGTGGTCGTAGTAGCAGTGGTAGTAGTAACAGTAGTGGTAGTAGTAGTGGTCGTAGTAGTAGTGGTAGTAACAGTAGTAGTGGTCGTAGTAGTAGTGGTAGTAGTAACAGTAGTGGTTGTAGTAACAGTAGTAGTGGTCGTAGTAGTGGTAGTAGTAACGGTAGTAGTGGTCGTAGTAGTGGTTGTAGTAACAGTAGTAGTAGTGGTGGTAGTAGTAACGGTAGTGGTCGTAGTAGTGGTAGAAGTGGTCGTAGTAGTGGTAGTAACTAGTGGTCGTAGTAACAGTAGTAGTAGTAGAGGTGGTCGTAGTAACAGTAGTAGTAACAGTAATAGTAGTAGTGGTAGTAACAGTAGTGGTAGTAGTAACAGTGGTAGTGGTAGTAGTAACAGTAGTAGTAGTAATAGTAACAGTAGTAGTGGTAGCAGTAACAGTAGTAGTAGTAGTAGTAGTAACAGTAGTAGTGGTAGTAGTAACAGTAGTAGTAGTAGTAGTAGTGGTGGTCGTAGTAACAGTAGTAGTAGTGGTAGTAACTAGTGGTAGTTGTAGTAGTAACAATAGTAGTAACAGTAGTAGTGGTAGTAGTAACTAGTAGTAGTAGTGGTAACAATAGTAGTAGTAGTGGTAGTAGTAACAGTAGTAGTAGTGGTAGTGGTCGTAGTAACAGTAGTAGTAGTGGTAGTAGTAACTAGTGGTAGTAGTAACTAGTAGTAGTAACAGTAGTAGTGGTAGTAGTAACAGTAGTAGTAGTAATAGTAACAGTAGTAGTGGTAGTAGTAACAGTAGTGGTAGTAGTAGTGGTAGTGGTCGTAGTAACAGTAGTAGTGGTAGTAGTAACTAGTGGTAGTGGTAGTAGTAACAGTAGTAGTAGTAACAGTAACAGTAGTAGTGGTGGAAGTAGAAGTGTAGAAAGTCTAGTAACGAGACAACACTCTCCGTCTCTATAATATTTCTATGGTCTCGCTACAACTGATAAGGTGAGATCTTCTCATGTCCCATCACATCTCCCAGAGATGCTGTCTCTTATTCTCTTGCTTCTTGGCTGGCCAAAACCCTCACTACTTTCCTTGGTACATTTTCTCCTGCTCACCTTCGTCACTATCAAGACTTCATGGAACATGTTCGCTCTCTCCCGACCTGTAAGATGCTTAGTCTTGACGTTGAGTCCCTCTTTATCAATGTTCCTCTTAATGATGTCCGTAATTGTCTCAGAGAGAAGGCCAATGAAGGGTTACTTCATCTCTCTATACCTACTGATATTTTTCTTCTTCTTATTCGTCTTTGTGTGGACTCTAACTCCTTTATTTTTAAATCTTTGGTGTGTCTATTGGCTCTCCTCTATCCCCTGTTCATAACTCTTCTCCTTACTAATGATGTGCGCCCTTCACTCTGGCTCTGCTATGTACGTGACATCTTTGCTCTTTGACCTCATGACTCTAGCCTCTTCCAGCCATTTCTCGTTGCTGTTAATAATCTAGTTCCTTCCATTAAGTTTTAAGCTCAACGGGAATCTCATACTTTGGTTCCTTTCCTTGATGTTCACGTTCACTGCTCGGCTACGGGCTTTTCTTTTCCCGTGTACAGTAAGCCTATACACAGTGGCATGTACATTCACTATGCTCCCACTGTCAAAAAAGTGTTGTTATTTCTCTCTTTCTAAGTGGTTTCCTCATTTATGACCCTCGGTTCCTTGACTCGGAAATTTCCACTCTTCGTAATTCGTTCTCTCGTCTTGGCTACCATTCTCATTTCATAAACTCTGTCTTCTCACGTGCTAAAATGGACTTTCTTCTCTCCCAAACACTCTTATCCTGGGAAATCTGTTCTCTGCCTTCCCTATATTTCCAGTCTTTCTAATCCCAACAACTCTCTCCGTTCCTAAGATATCAAACCTTGTACTTCTCCTTCCGTTACTGATGCTTTCGGAGTTCTATTCCATGTTCATCTTGTTCTCTTCAATACTTTGGAGAAACTGGCCGTTCTCTTTCTGACTAGCTTAAAGAGCACAAAAAAATGTGTAAGACTTTGGCAATACCAATAACGTTCTTGTCTGTTATGTTAGAGCTCACAGTCATTTTATTGACTAGTTCTCTGCTAAAACCCTTCTTCTAGCGTTCACAGTCGCCGTCTTTGCTTCTTCTTGCCTTCACAGATGCTGTCTACGCTTCTTCTAGCCTTCACAGACTCTGTCTACCCATCTTCTAGCCTTCACAGACTCTGTCTACCCATCTTCTAGCCTTCAAACACACTGTCTACGCTTCTTCTAGCCTTCACACACACTGTCTACCCTTCTAGCCTTCACACACACTGTCTACCCATCTTCTAGCCTTCACACACACTGTCTACCCTTCTAGCCTTCACACACACTGTCTACCCATCTTCTAGCCTTCACACACACTGTCTACCCATCTTCTAGCCTTCACACACACTGTCTACCCATCTTCTAGCCTTCACACACACTGTCTACCCATCTTCTAGCCTTCACACACACTGTCTACCCTTCTAGCCTTCACACACACTGTCTACCCATCTTCTAGCCTTCACACACACAGTCTACCCTTCTAGCCTTCACACACACTGTCTACCCATCTTCTAGCCTTCACACACACAGTCTACCCTTCTAGCCTTCACACACACTGTCTACCCATCTTCTAGCCTTCACACACACAGTCTACCCTTCTAGCCTTCACACACACTGTCTACCCATCTTCTAGCCTTCACACACACTGTCTACCCATCTTCTAGCCTTCACACACACTGTCTACCCATCTTCTAGCCTTCACACA
>NW_027200420.1:0-20915 GCF_038502225.1 Cherax quadricarinatus | reverse complement strand
CCTCTGCCTCCCTGCACTTAGTGGTCACTATTTCCATCATTTCATTTACTGTCTTTCCATCTAGTTCTCTTTCCCACTGAACTTCATGCAGGAAACTTCTCATTCCTATGTAGTCCCCATTTTTGAAGTTCGGTTTCTCTCTTTGTTCTCGTGCTGCTGCATTCTCCACTGTTAGCTCTACAAGATATTCAAAACTCAGGACATAATGATCATTAGTGCCAAGGGGTCTTTCGTGGGTGATATCCCTTATGTCTGAACTATTCAAGGTGAATATGAGATCCAGCCTTGCTGCAACATCCTCTCCTCTCTCTCTGGTTGTATCCCTAACATGTTGGTGCATGAAGTTCTCCAATACAGTCTCCAACATCTTAGCCCTCCATGTTTCTGGTCCCCCATGTGGCTCTAGGTTTTCCCAGTCAATCTCTTCATGATTGAAATCCCCCATTATAAGCAATTTTGTCCTACCCATATGAGCCCTCCTGGCCACTTCAGCTAGTGTATCCACCATTGCCCTATTGTGCACATCATACTCTTCTCTTGTTCTCCTGCTGTTAAGTGGTGGGTTATACATCACTGCTATCATCACCTTTGGACCCCCAGTCTGAAGTGTTCCTACAATGAAGTCGTCTGTTTCCCTTCTTTCCATTCCTCCCATCTCCTCAAAACTCCACTGGTTTTTTATGAGCAATGCTACTCCTCCCCCTCCTCTGTTCTCTCTGTCTTTCCTCATAATCTGATATCCAGGTGGAAAAATTGCATCTGTTATCATCCCTGTAAGTTTTGTCTCTGTTAGTGCTATGATGTCAGGTGATGCATCAATGATGCGTTCTTGCCACTCTTCACTCTTATTTGTTATTCCATCTGCATTGGTGTACCATACCTTTAGCTTCCTTTCCATTACTGTATTTTGGGAGATGGAAGAGGAAGGTGCAGGCTGGGAGGGTGGAAGGCAGGGCACAATATTATGGGAGATTGCTGTGATTGTGGAATTAGTGCTTAGGGGGGTGGTGGCTATGGAGTGAAGTTCGTTTCTGTTTACTGTGCTTGGTTGATAAGTGGTGACAGGGGTTGAGAGGTTTATGTAAGCATTTGTGTTTGATGTTCTCCCAAAGGCTGAGTTTTCCTGTCTGTCGTTGCCTGTCCTGTCTCTCTTTCATTCCACTGGTTTTGTCTTGCTCTCACTTTCAGTTGTTCCCTTTCCTTTCGTGTTCTGTCTCGATTGAGGAACACTTTTTGATAATCTGGAGAGTCCTTTAACAGTGGTTTCTGTTGTAGTATCCTGTTCCGTACCACATCTGTCTTGAATGTTAATTTGATTGGTCGATTTTTTTCCTTCGAATACTCCCCCCCAAGTCCATGAAACTTTTCTACCTGAGACATGTCCCTCTCCCCTGTTATTGCAATGATGTTCTTAATCTCTGTTTTCTCCCAATGCTTTCTTTCATCATAGGTCTGCCCTTCAGCCTCCTGAAGCCCATGAATAATTATTGACCTCTCCCTCTCCTCTTCCCATTTCTTTTCCCTCTGTATCTCTGGATCTGATTTAAGCATCTCCTTTGCTGTTTCCCTAATCATCTCCCAGACACCATGATGGCCTGATATTACTGCTGCAAAAGACTGCTTAGCTCCATCCCCTCCTTCAGTCCCCTCGCTGCCTGCTGATGTTCCCATTTCAGTCATCTTGCTCCTTTCGGACCTCATCTTTAGATCCTGCTTCAGCACATCCATTTCTTCCTCCAATCTCTGTATCTTTGCCTCAGCTACTACAGCTCGTGATTCCCACTTCTTGCTCTCTGCAGATATTTGCTCTAACATGTTATTGCAAAGCTCGTTTAACCTTTTCTCCCATTGTTGTTCCATTTTGTTCTTGAGCCGTTCTACCCATTCTTCCTTTTCCGACCAGCCATCATCGGTTCCCTTGCCTTTACGTCCTCCCTTTTGAGATCCCATTTTGTTTTTATCCTGTTGGGATGTTCTAGCTGCTTCAGCTTATCGTAAAAATGTGTGTGTGTGTGGTGGGGGGATTTATGAGCTAATGTGTTAGGTCAGGTTTGTGTGTGTGTGTGTGTGTGTGTGTGTGTGTGTGTGTGTGTGTGTGTGTGTGTGTGTATGTGTGTATGTGTATGTGTGTATATGCGTGTGTATGCGTGTGTTTGTGTGTGTGTGCGTGTGCGTGCACACGCGCTTTTGTCTTAGTCTAAAAAAAAGGGAGAGGCTGGTTCATATATCACGCCAGGCTACGCTACTCTTTCGAAGATTTTAGAATAATTTCACAATAAATTCCTTATTAATATACACTAATACATGCTACTATAATATTTACTGTGTACACGTGTGTTTTTGTGTGTGTGTTTACTAGGTTGTTGTTCTTTGAGAAAGAGGGTAAGGGTCACGTTAACACACTATTATTGTTGGTTCACCGGTACTCTTCCGGCCCGGGTCATTGTTGTTCTTGTTTCACCGGTACTCTCCCGGCCCGGGTCTTTGTTGTTCTTGGTTCACCGGTACTCTCCCGGCCCGGATCTTTGTTGTTCTTGGTTCACCGGTACTCTCCCGGCCCGGATCTTTGCACACTAGGCTACGTTACTTTTTTGAAGATTATAGAATTATTTCTCACTCAATTCCTTATTAATATATACTAATATTTACTATAATAATAATTACTGGTGAACGCGTGTGTTTGTACGTACGTACTCCTTTACTAGCTTGACGCTGTCAGAAAGACGGGGGGGGGGGGGGTCACTAGGCTACACTACTCTTCTGAAGATATTTAGATAATTTACTAAACATTATCAGGGTTACCCTTACCTATCTCCTGGCACTGAAAGTTAGGGAGAGAGTGATGGTATAGCGTACAACCAGCAGGGCCAGACACTGACACTTTAGATACCAACCAAAACTAACTACACATAGGCAAGTGATGTCTGCACAGTGAGGTCCCTGCTGGTTGGTTGCTATCAACTCCTTCACTTTGTAACTCCTTCAGGAACTTTATCATGCATTCAAGTTTTTATTTTATTTTTCTTTTAAAACCTGGTATTCACTCTTTTTTCTTTAGTACAGTATTATGGTCATAAAAAATCTGATGATATTAACTACATTCACAACACCAACAGCTGGGGATTAACTAATTTTTTCTTACTTTCATTATTTACTTAATCACTCGTTTATGACCTTATCACTACACTTCTGCTATAACCAACTAATATCTGTATTTATTAATATTTAAGATCACACCGTTAACTCAATTAACTATGGATATTTTGTGTCAACACTGGTGCCAGCAGCCTCATCAGCTGATTACTACCCTCCCTCACTCAGCATTCATTTAAATTTAAATTGTAAAATTCTTGATCTTATCACATTATTCGCACTCTTGAAAGCTGTTACACTCTTGTAGGTATGTTCACTGATTCACTCACGTACGATGACCGCTAATAATATCTTAGGACAGCCACTAGAACGTTAAATCCTGGGAGCACTATTTAGCTATACTGCTTCACGTGTGTGTGTGTGTGTGTGTGTGTGTGTGTGTGTGTGTGTGTGTGTGTACTCATCTGTTTGTACTCACCTATTTATGATTGCAGGGATCGATTCACACCTCCTGGCCCCGCTTCTTCACTGGTCGCTACTAGGTCCACTCTTCCCTGTTCCATGAGCTGTATTATACCTCTTAATTTTAAAGCTATGTATGGATCCTGCCATCACTATATCACTCTCCAAAATGTTCCACTTCCTGACAGTTGTATGAATGAAGTTTGCAGTCTTTTGCTCCCCTAGCCTGTCTGGAGTCTTCTCTGACCTCCAGTTTCCATTACTTTTCACTTGGTGTGGTTAAACTCGAGGAGCCAGTTGTTGGACCAGGCTTGCAGCCTGTCCAGATCTTTCTGTTGTTATATCTAATCCTTATCCACCTCAATTCTCCGCATTAGATTCACATTCTCATGTCATTCACATATACCAAAAACATCACGGGCCCTAGGATTGACCCTTGTGGAACCCCGCTCGTCCCAGGTGCCCACTATGACACCTCGTTACGATACCATCATTCATTATTTCCTCCTGTCAAGTACTCTCTGATCCTTTGCAGTGCAATATCCGCTATTCCTGCCTGCTCCTCTAGCTTTTGCTGTAATGTCTTGTGTGAAACTGTGTCGAAAGCCTCTTTACAGTCTAAGAAAATATAGTCTACTTACCCCTCTCTCTCCCCTGCCTTACTTCTGTTATCTTGTCGTAAAACTCCAAAAGGTCTGTGACAGAGGATTCGCCCTCTCTGATAAGCTTCTCCGTGATTTTGCATATTATATATGCCTGTGACATTGGTTTGCAGTTTAATGCTATCTGTCTGTTTCCTTTCTTAAAGACTGGGACTACATTTGCTGTCTTCCACACCTCAGGTAGTTGCCCTGTTTCGATATATGTGTGGAAGATTGTTGTTAGTGGCACACTGCCTCTGCTCTCTTTCTTAGGACCCACGGAGATATGTCATCCAGACCCACCGCCTTTAGGTATATAGCTCAGAGGGCAGCCTCTTCCCCTGTTCCTTGGTTGTTTGGAGTACCCTTTCATCCCGGTTTGCCGCAGTTCTTCATGTCTCCACTGAAAATACTCCATAAATCTCTTGCTGAGCTCTTCACATACTTCTTGGTCGTTTCTTGTGATCTTCTCTCCTTCCTTCCTCAGCCTGATTGCGTGGTCCTTAACTGTTGTTTTCCTCCTGATATGGTTGTACAACAGCTCTGGGTCAGATTTGGTTTTCTAAGCTTCGTCATTCTCATATTGCCGCTAGGCCTCCCTCCTTATCCACGCATATTCCTTTCTGGCTCTTTGGCTAATCTCCTTTTTTTCCTGGGTCCTTTGTCTTCTATACTTTATCCGTTCTTTAGCACACTAAGTTTTGGCCTCTTAACACCTTTGGGTGAACCAAGGACTACTTCTGGTCTTTCCATTGTTTCTGTCCCTCTTGGGTACGAACCTTTCCTCTGCCTCCTTGCATTTTGTGGTTATGAATTTATCATTCATTAACTGTTTTACCCAATTGTACCCTTTCCCGCTTTACCTCATGCAGTAAATTTCTCATGCCACTGTTTGGCTTCCACACACTCACGTCTTCTACCACACTACCACGTCCTCTTCCTCCACACTCCCACGTCCTCTTCTACACTACCACGTCCTCTTCCTCCACACTCCCACGTCCTCTTCTTCCACACTCCCACGTCCTCTTCCTCCACACTCCCACGTTCTCTTTCACACTCCCACATCCTCTTCGTTCACACTCACACGTCCTCCTCTTCCACACTCCCACGTCCTCCTCTTCGAGACTCCCATTTTCACGTCCTCTCCACATTCTCACGTCCTCTTCCACACTCCCACGTTCCCTTCCACACTCCCACGTCGTTTTCTTCCACACTCCCATGTCCTCTTCTTAAACACTCCGACGTCCTCTTCCACACTTTCACGTCCTATTCCACATTCCCACGTCCTCTTTTTCCACACTCCCACGTCCTCTTCTTCCAGACTCTCATGTCTTCTTCCACACTCTCACGTCTTCTTCCACACTCCCACATCTTCTTCCAAACTCCCACGTCTTCTTCCACACTACCACGTCCTCTTCGGCACTCCCACATCTTCCACGCTCCCACGTTTTTCCACACTCCAATGTCCTCTTCTTCCACACTCCCATGTCCTCTTCTTCCACACTCCCATGTCCTCTTCTTCCACACTCTCACGTCCTCTTCTTCCACACTCCCACGTCCTCTTCTTCCACACTCCCACGTCCTCTTCTTATACACTCCCACGTCCTCTTCTTATACACTCCCACGTCCTCTTCTTCCACACTCCCACGTCCTCTTCTTCCACACTCCCACGTCCTCTTCTTCCACACTCCCACGTCCTCTTCTTCCACACTCCCACGTCCTCTTCTTCCACACTCCCACGTCCTCTTCTTCCACACTCCCATGTCCTCTTCTTCCACGCTCCCACGTCCTCTTCTACACTCTCATGTCTTCTTCCACACTCTCATGTCTTCTTCCACACTCTCATGTCTTCTTCCACACTCCCATGTCTTCTTCCACACTCCCATGTCTTCTTCTACGCTCCCATTTCTTCTTCCACACTCCCACATCTTCCACACTCCCATGTCTTCTCCCACGCTCCCATGTCTTCTTCCACACTCCCACATCTTCCACACTCCCACATCTTCCACATCTTCCAACTCCCACATCTTCCACACTCCCACATCTTCTACACCCCCACATCTTCTGCCACACTCTCATGTCTTCTTCCACACTCCCACATTTTCTTCCACACTCTCACGTCTTCTTCCACGCTCACGTCCTGTTCCAGACTCCCACGTCTTCTTCCACACTCCCACGTCTTCTTCCACACTCCCAAGTCTTCTTCTTTCACACTCCCACGTCCTCTTCCACACTCCCACGTCTTCTTCTACACTCCCACGTCTTCTTCCACACTCCCACGTTCTCTTCTTCCACACTCCCACGTCCTCTTCCACACTCCCAGGACTTCTTCTTCCACACTAATACGTCCTCTATTTACACATTACCACATCTTCTCCATACTTCTACATCTTCACCACACTACCACGTGTTCTCTACACTACCACGTGTTCTCTACACTACCACGTGTTCTCTACACTACCACGTGTTCTCTACACTACCACGTGTTCTCTACACTACCACGCGTTCTCTACACTACCACGCGTTCTCTACACTACCACGTGTTCTCTACACTACCACGCGTTCACTACACTACCACGTGTTCTCTACACTACCACGTGTTCTCTACACTACCACGTGTTCTCTACACTACCACGCGTTCTCTACACTACCACGTGTTCTCTACACTACCATGCGTTCACTACACTACCACGTGTTCTCTACATTACCACGTCTTCTCCACACTACCACGTCTTCTCCACACTACCACGTCTTCTCCACACTACCACGTCTTCTTTACACTACCATGTCTTCTCCACAATACCACGTCTTCTCCACACTATCATGTTCTCTCTACACTACCACGTCTTCTCCACACCACCACGTCCTCTCTACACTACCACGTCTTCTCCACACTACCACGTCTTCTCTACCTAACACATCTTCCACATTCACACGTCTTCTCCACACTACCACGTCTTCTCCACACTACCACGTCTTCTCTACACTACCACGTCTTCTCCACACTACCACGTCTTCTCTGCGCTACCACGTCTTCTCTACACTACCACGTCTTCTCTACACTACCACGTCTTTACACTACCACGTCTTCTCCGCACTACCACGTCTTCTCCACACTACCACGTCTTCTCTACACTACCACGTCTTCTCCACACTACCACGTCTTCTCCACACTACCACGTCTTCTTTACACTACCACGTCTTCTTTACAGTACCACGTTTTCTTCCACACTCACACGTCTTCTCCACACTACCACGTCCTCTCTACACTACCACGTCTTCTCTTCCTAACACATCTTCCACATTCACACGTCTTCTCCACACTACCACGTCCTCTCTACACTACCACGTCTTCTCTTCCTAACACATCTTCCACATTCACACGTCTTCTCCGCACTACCACGTCTTCTCCACACTACCACGTCTTCTCCACACTACCACGTCTTCTCCACATTAACACGTCTTCTCCACACTACTACGTCTTCTCCACACTACCACGTCTTCTCCACACTACCACGTCTTCTCCACACTACCACGTCTTCTCCACACTACCACGTCTTCTCCACACTACCACGTCTTCTCCACACTACCACGTCTTCTCTACACTACCACGTCTTCTCCACACTACCACGTCTTCTCTACACTACCACGTCTTCTCTACACTACCACGTCTTCTCCACACTACCACGTCTTCTCTATACTACCACGTCTTCTCTACACTACCACGTCTTCTCCACACTACCACGTCTTCTCTACACTACCACGTCTTCTCTACACTACCACATCTTCTCCACACTACCACGTCTCCTCCACACTACCACGTCTTCTCCACACTACCACGTCTTCTCTACACTACCACGTCTACTCTACACTACCACGTCTTCTCTACACTACCACGTCTTCTCTACACTACCACGTCTTCTCTACACTACCACGTCTTCTCTACACTACCACGTCTTCTCTACACTACCACGTCTTCTCTACACTACCACGTCTTCTCTACACTACCACGTCTTCTCTACACTACCACGTCTTCTCTACACTACCACGTCTTCTCCACACTACCACGTCTTCTCTACACTACCACGTCTTCTCTACACTACCACGTCTTCTCTACACCACCACGTCTTATCTACACTACCACGTCTACTCTACCACGTCTTCTCTACACTACCACGTCTTCTCTACACTACCACGTCTTCTCTACACTACCACGTCTTCTCTACACTACCACGTCTACTCTACACTACCACGTCTACTCTACACTACCACGTCTACTCTACACTACCACGTCTTCTCTACACTACCACGTCTTCTCTACATTACCACGTCTTCTCCACACTACCACGTCTTCTCTACACTACCACGTCTTCTCTACACTACAACGTCTTCTCTTCACTACCACGTCTTCTCTACAGTACCACGTCTTCTCTATACTACCACGTCTTCTCTATACTACCACGTCTTCCACACTCTCATGTCTTCTTTCACATTTCCATGTAGATTTATTACGTTTTAATATCTAGGTATTGGCCCTGCTTTTTGAAGTGTTATTGATGGTATATATTTCTGTCATATTTACGTTTTTATGCTTGCGATGGGAAGGATAAGCCTTTAAACTGCAGTGTTCCGAGGATTCTTGTGTACTACTGACGCAGCAACAGCAGATGAGTACAAATATGTCGCTTGCCTCTTCCCCCATTGCTTTCTACATTGAATGACCAAATGGATTTAACATTTTACCTATAAACAATCGTTATCTTCAAGCCTGCCCTTCTGAAGGAATATATGCTCTCTATAACAGACTGGGCTGTCTAGCTTCCCTCTGTGTTTCCTCGCCATGATTTCTTCTGTGCTATATAATCTGTTTCTTTCCCCACCTATTGTGCACACTTTTTGAGATGTGAGGTAAAGTTGGTTGGTAACTATAATATAGAAAAACACTGCAATAGATATGCTGGTATTTGCTAAACATTTTCTGGCACCTAACCTTCCCAGTTTGTCTACTTGTCTAATAATAATAATAATAATAATAATAATAGTAATAATAATAGTATCTTTATTTACTACAAGTACATGTACAAGGTATACAGGCCTAGCTGACATCAATGACATACTACTATGTCATATGTAGAGCATTTCGGACAAATTAGGTTCTAGTCCCAGGATACGACACACACAAGTCGACTAACACCCAGCTACCCATTTTACTGAAGGGTTAACAGACAACCGGTGTAAGGAAACACGCCCAATATTTCTACCCTCGCTGGAAATCGCACGCAGACCCTCGCCGTGTGAAGCGAGAGCTTTAGCGATCAGGCCACTAAGCTCTTTGGAGTTTAGTAGCGTTGCAGTGCAACATATTCACGCTTGAGCTGAGTTTGGGAAGGGTAGCTCTAGTTCCTTTGGTCAAGAAAGGTTTTTAGCTGCTGTTGCTCCTTTATGTACCAGCCTTATGACAAACCTGTGTATTTTCTATAGCTGATCTTTGTCTTATGCTAAGTGAAAGCTATCTGCATAAATTCGTAAGGATAAGTCTTACATTAATAATAAATAGCGCTATTGTTTAGAATTCTAATAACTTTCTATTGGTAATAATAGATTATATTATATGTAGGTTAACATTTACATCTATAGTACCTTTTAATGCTGTAATTTGTATATTACTGCATGTTACTGAAATTGAATTCTAGTAAAACAAATCCTCATTTCCGTTGCCTGCTGTAATACCCATGTGGTTCACCTTCTGTTTTTTTCATGACTGAGTTTCGCAGCTTTTGATCCCCCTAAACTGTACTTCGACTGCGGTCTTCTTTGTTCTTCCTCAAGCTTCATGAATTTACACTTAGCGCGGTTAAACTCCAGAAACCATTCGTCGGACCAGACTTGCAGTCTTTGAAGGTTCCCTTGTAGATTCACCTAATCCTCATCCACTTGTACTCTCCTCATTAGTTTCACATCTCATTAGTTTCACACCTCTGAATCTATCCCTTCCGTCATGTCATTCACAAATACAAGAAACAGCACCGTACCTAGGACCTACCCTTGAGTGTGTACTCACCTATTTGTACTCACCTATTTGTGGTTGCAGGGGTCGAGTCACAGCTCCTGGCCCCGCCTCTTCGATGATTGCTACTAGGTCCTCTCTCTCCCTGTCCCGTGAGCTCTATCATACCTCGCCTTAAAACTATGCATGGTTCCCGCCTCCACTACGTCACTTTCTAGGCTATTCCACGGCCTGACTATGACTGAAGAAATACTTCCTAACATCCCTTTGATTCATCTGAGTCTTCAACTTCCAATTGTGACCTCTTGTGTCTGTGTCCCTTCTCTGGAACATCCCGTCTTTGTCCACCTTGTCTATTCCGCGCAGTATTTTATATGTCGTTATCATGTCTCCCCTGACCATCCTGTCCTCCAGTGTCGTCAGGCCGATTTCCCTCAACCTTTCTTCGTAGGACAATCCCCGTAGCTCTGGGACTAGTCTTGTTGCAAACCTTTTCACTTTCTCTAATTTCTTGACGTGCTTGACTAGGTGTGGGTTCCAAACTGGTGCTGCATACTCCAGTATGGGCCTGACGTAAATGGTATACAGAGTCTTAAACGAATCCTTACTGAGGTATCAGAACGCTATCCGTAGGTTTGCCAGGCGCCCGTGTGCTGCAGCAGTTATCTGATTGATGTGTGCCTCAGGAGATATGCTCGGTGTTATACTCACCCCCAGATCTTTTTCCTTGAGTGAGGTTTGCAGTCTTTGGCCATCTAAACTATATTGTGTCTGCGATCTTCTTTGCCCTTCCCCAATCTTCATGACTTTGCATTTGGCAGGGTTAAATTCAAGGAGCCAATTGCTGAACCAGGCTTGTAGCCTGTCCAGGTCTCTTTGTAGTCCTGCCTGATCCTCATCCGATTTGATTCTTCTCATTAACTTCGCATCATCTGCAAACAAGGACACTTCTGAGTCTATCCCTTCCGTTATGTCGTTCACATATACCAAGAACAGCACAGGTCCTAGGACTGACCCCTGTGGAACTCCGCTTGTCACAGGCGCCCACTCTGACACCTCGTCGCGTACCATGACTCGTTGTTGCCTCCCTGTCAGGTATTCTCTGATCCATTGCAGTGCCTTTCCTGTTATGTGTACCTGATCCTCTAGCTTTTGCAGTAACCTTTTGTGAGGAACTGTGTCGAAGGCCTTCTTGCAGTCCAAAAATATGCAGTCGATCCACCCCTCTCTCTCTTGTCTTACTTCTGTCACCTTGTCATAAAACTCTAGTAGGTTTGTGACACAGGATTTTCCTTCCCTGAAACCGTGATGATTGTCAATTATACACTTGTTTCTTTCCAGGTGCTCCACCACTCTCCTCCTGATGATCTTCTCCATGACCTTGCATACTATACACGTTAGTGATACAGGTCTTTAGTTTAGTGCCTCATGTCTGTCTCCCTTTTTAAAAATTGGGACTACATTTGCCATTTTCCATACCTCAGGGAGCTGCCCAGTTTCAAATGATGTGTTGAAGATCTTTGTTAATGGCTCACACAATATCTCTGCTCCCTCTTTAAGGACCCATGGAGACATGTTGTCTGGACCCACCGCCTTTCAGGTGTCAAGTTCGCATAGCAGCTTCACCTCCTCCTTGGTTATATGTACCTCATCCAGCACTTGCTGGTGTGCCCCCTTGTTCTGATTTCCTGGAGTCCTACTGGTTTCCACTGTAAATACCTCTTTAAATCTTGTGTTGAGCTCCCGACATACCTCCCGGTCGTTTCTTGTGAATTCCCCATCACCCTTCCTCACTCGCGAGCGCGTGAGTCACGCCTTCCGTGCTCCGGGAATATAAGTGTTTTTGAGGGCTACCCAAGTGTTCTGCAAGGGTTGCTAAGTGTGTCAGGGTAGTGAACAATCCTAGAAGTGATTTTTAATCTGCCTGAGCCACATAAGTGTGGGGAGAGCCACAATTTTGTAAGTGATCTAGAAAATAAAAACGTTGTGGTGCAGAGTGGGCAGGCTAGTGTGGGTGGTAAGGCGACGTTGTCAAGTGTCACCCAAGAAAGATAATAAAGTGAAACAATCGTGTGACCAGTGAGAGAAATACAGTGAATAGGGTACATTATTAACGAGAAGAAATTGAGGTGGATCTATGCCAGGACGTCACATCGAGCTGGATCTACGCCAGGACGTCACATCGAGCTGGACAATCTACAGGCCGCTACAGCTGCACTACAAGTACTGTATCCACCTATGAGTGGTTGTTTGAGTGCGGGGTTCCAGGTTCCAATTAACCGCCAAGCTGAATGTGAATGGTCTAACTCTCATAGCACGATAAAGAATAGGACTCAAGAATTCAATAAGGAATAGCAATTGAACAAGGGGATTAACTTACTATAAGCTAGGTGGCAGGTCAGGCATAGGCAACATTGTAAGTAGGTGAGCGTAAGTCCCAGGAGGGTGGGAGTCAGGTCACAAGAGGTTGTGGACACAAGCGACCACTGAGAATTCACATTACACTCCAAGCACAAGCCACCTACTTTTCAGACACATAAACCCACACATAATTCGACACATAATTACACACACACACACACACACACACACACACACCACCTACCCCCCCTAACCATCCCTCCCTCACACACACACACAAGGGCAGACACTCATAGAAGCTTTAGACCCTAGTAGCAATTTCTGCTTTTTATAACCCAGAATTACTGGTATGTATTAACAGTATCTCCCCCTCATACACACATACACACACCTGTACTAGGACAAAATGGTAACAAACTAGGCGAATACACACACACACACACACACACACACACACACACACACACACACACACACACACACATATATATATATATACACACACACACACATATATACACACATATATACACACACACATACACACACACATACACACACATACACGCGCTCGCTCGCTGGGTGTGTGTGTGTACTCGCCTATATGTGCTCACATATATGTGTCAGCATAGTTGCTGATCCTCCTTTACATGTGTTGTATGCATAGATTAGCTGAGTATTATAGTACCATCCATGTGCTTTATATAGAAGATCCCTAGGCCTGGGACTGTGTGACGTCACGGGATGCAGCATGAGTGGGTGGGTCGCTCTGCCTTGTTCTCACTGCGTTTAGACATCCAGGCAGTAACACGGCAGGCTGGGCCCATCCCTTCCTTACCACAGTCTGACAATATACTATATCGTTACAATCCAACAAGTGCGTTTACCTTATCCATCTTATCTCCTTCCGAACCGTCCACGACATATGTAATTGCACAGCTCCTGGTCCCGCCCCTTAGCTGGTCGCTACAAAATACAACTGTGTGTGCGTGTGTTCGCCTATATGTGGTTGCAGGGGTCGAGTCTCATCTCCTGGCTCTGCCTCATCTGTAGTTAATGACAATTTAAGTCAGTTACTCGACGATGCCTGAATTTGTGAAGCCGATCAGAAGAGAATCTTTTAAGACAACTTGGTGTAGATCAGTTTCAGTAATGATTATATAAAACTGAGCAGTGAATTCCCGCACATGTTAATTGCTCTTCAAATTTTCACCTATATTAGTGGACCAGCTTTTCAAATTTAAAGCCAGTTGGGTCAGGTGTTGTGAAGTTATAAACAAAAACCTAAGATGTGTTGAACACTGTAACTAACAGATGGACGACTGCCATCACCACCTACACTACTGGTTGAACACCGAAACTAACAGATGGACGACTGCCATCACCACCTACACTACTGGTTGAACACTGCAACTAACAGATGGACGACTGCCATCACCACCTACACTATTGGTTGAACACTGTAACTAACATTTGGACGACTGCCATCACCACCTACACTACTGGTTGAACACCGAAACTAAAAGATGGACGACTGCCATCACCACCTACACTACTGGTTGAACACTGAAACTAACAGATGGACGACTGCCATCACCACCTACACTACTGGTTGAACACTGAAACTAACAGATGGACGGCTGCCATCACCACCTACACTATTGGTTGAACACTGTAACTAACATTTGGACGACTGCCATCACCACCTACACTACTGGTTGAACACTGTAACTAACAGATGAACGACTGCCATCACCACCTACACTACTGGTTGAACACTGAAACTAACAGATGGACGACTGCCATCACCACCTACACTACTGGTTGAACACTGTAACTAACAGATGAACGACTGCCATCACCACCTACACTACTGGTTGAACACTGTAGTTAACAGATAGACGGCTCTGCCATCACCACCTACACTACTGGTTGAACACTGTAACTAACAGATGAACGACTGCCATCACCACCTACACTACTGGTTGAACACTGTAGTTAACAGATAGACGGCTCTGCCATCACCACCTACACTATTGGTTGAACACTGTAATTAACAAATGAACGGTTCTGCCATCACCACCTACACTGTTTAAGCAAATTTACAAACACTATAAAAACACGAATTTATGTTTTTCCAATTTTCTTTTTCAGTATTCTTTGACATTGTGTAGTAATGTGCTCTACACTCCCACACACTCACTTAACTCTCTTTGACAGTGTGTAACAATGTGCTCTAAACTCCCACACACTCACTTAACTCTCTTTGACAGTGTGTAACAATGTGCTCTAAACTCCCACACACTCACTTAACTCTCTTTGACAGTGTGTAACAATGTGCTCTACACTCACACACACTCACTTAACTCTCTTTGACAGTGTGTAACAATGTGCTCTACACTCACACACACACTCACTTAACTCTCTTTGACAGTGTGTAACAATGTGCTCTACACTCACACACACTCACTTAACTCTCTTTGACAGTGTGTAACAATGTGCTCTACACTCACACACACTCACTTAACTCTCTTTGACAGTGTGTAACAATGTGCTCTACACTCCCACACACACTCACTTAACTCTCTTTGACAGTGTGTAACAATGTGCTCTACACTCACACACACTCACTCGGCTATCAGAATAGCTTCATAATATAAAAGAAAAATATAAACTGTTGTAGTACACTCGAGGGGGACGTTGAGAGCTGTGAACCCCTAACACAGCATTTCCTTAAAGAGGAAATTAACTTTTCAAATGTAGCCTCCCCATGGAGCATTACCCATATATGATATTATAACAAGTGTTTTAATATCCTTAAGTTCACACAGGTAATTACAGAGGAGGACACACTGAAATTTGTGCTCTGTAAATACATCCATCGTAGTCCATCGTAGTCCAGCCAGAAGAGAAGAACTTCCCGTCCAGTTAACCCACCATGGAGAGGCTATTTATTTTGAATTCTTCTAATTATATGTCACAGTTTTTAATTTGGTAATATGAATTTTATTCATGTTTCTGTATACAGCATCGAGGTCTTTGTATCTTCAATGTTAACATTTATAACAGTGCAATCTATGCATTTATGGTGATACTATGTTCCTCACGATGCATAAGAATCCTAATGATACAAATATGGTACCTTATTTATATCATTAAGAGAGAAGTAAAAATGATTATGAATATCACAGGGATTCGGTTAGAAGTTTGAATAGATCTATAAATCAATGATGATACGACTGTTGATAAGAATATTTATGGAACAACCTGCAATGTAAACACATTAACTGATATTGTAGTAGCCAGGTTTAGGCTTGGTTACGTGTTCTTGTGGCAACTTGTCATGTACACTGATGATCATTAAACCAAATGTAAAGTATGTGGTCATCTTTATTGTTATACCCTTGACCACTGTGCTTGACTGTCTGCCTAATGAGGAATATAGAGATAGTATAATAACTTATGTTACATACCAAAGATTATTAATGAAATGAGATACAGAACATTTTATGAAAATATTCTAAACATATTTACACAAATTGAAATATATATTGTAAATATATATTCTTATATCATTTGGTGCCCAATACGTAGGTCTTTTTTGTATCCATAAGTTTTTGTTTTAACTGCAATAGTATGGATGTGAGATGCACAATAAGCATGGAGCTTCGCCTGCAAAATCTAAAAAAAATTAGAATAGGATATATATAGTTATAATCTTTCTAATTAATGCTACTGTGCAGAACTTATGGCAGTTTGTATCTGCGGTGCTATAATAGTGACTCATAACCCGTTAATGAATTGGAAATATGTGCAACACCTGAGTGTCCTTATGTGCAACGCCTGGGTGTTGTCCTTATGTGCAACACCTGGGTGTCCTTATGTGCAATGCCTGGGTGTCCTTATGTGCAACACCTTGGTGCCCTTACGTGAAACACCTCGGTGTCCTTATGTGCAACACCTGGGTGTCTTTATGTGCAACACCTGGGTGTCCTTATGTGCAACACCTGGGTGTCCTTATGTGCAACACCTGGGTGTCCTTATGTGCAACACCTGGGTGTCCTTATGTGCAACACCTGGGTGTCTTTATGTGCAACACCTGGGTGTCCTTATGTGCAATGCCTGGGTGTCCTTATGTGAAACACCTCGGTGTCCTTATGTGTAACACCTGGATGTCCTTATGTGCAACACCTGGGTGTCCTTATGTGCAACACCTGGGTATCCTTATGTGCAACACCTGGGTGTCCTTATGTGCAACACCTGGGTGTCCTTATGTGCAACACCTGGGTGTCCTTATGTGCAATGCCTAGGTGTCCTTATGTGCAACACCTGGGTGTCCTTATGTGCAACACCTGGGTGTCCTTATGTGCAACACCTGGGTGTCCTTATGTGCAATGCCTGGGTGTCCTTATGTGCAACACTTTGGTGTCCTTATGTGAAGCACCTCGGTGTCCTTATGTGCAACACCTGGGTGTCCTTATGTGCAACACCTGGGTGTCCTTATGTGCAACACCTGGGTGTCCTTATGTGCAATGCCTGGGTGTGCTTATGTGCAACACTTTGGTGTCCTTATGTGAAACACCTCGGTGTCATTATGTGCAACACCAGGGTGTCCTTATGTGCAACACCAGGGTGTCCTTATGTGCAACACCAGGGTGTCCTTATGTGCAACACCTCGGTGTCCTTATGTGCAACACCAGGGTGTCCTTATGTGAAACACCAGGGTGTCCTTATGTGCAACACCAGGGTGTCCTTATGTGCAACACCAGGTTGTCCTTATGTGAAACACCTCGGTGTCCTTATGTGCAACACCAGGGTGTCCTTATGTGCAACACCAGGGTGTCCTTATGTGCAACACCAGGGTGTCCTTATGTGCAACACCAGGGTGTCCTTATATGCAACACCAGGGTGTCCTTATGTGCAACACTTGGGTGTCCTTATGTGCAACACCAGGGTGCCCAAAAGGTGTAAAAAGTGAAGAAAGTTGTAGAACATAAGTAATACTTACATCACCTCTAAATTTAATCACTACTAAACACCTTGAAACAACATCTCTCGTAGCCTCGACCTCGCTGATGTCACCATTAATACTACTTGACTATTTTCTGCACCTCACGTCTCTCTTTCTTATTCATTAACTTCTTGGTATAGTATACCTTTCATGAAATGATACATAACTTATTAGTATTTTCATTATTACTCAAGTCAGTATAACTCGAGAACCTAAATGATGTGTTAGCAAATAGTGAAATGTGATTGTGAAATGGAGCAGTTTTAAATATAAACACATTATATAACTAAGGTAACACTACACATCTAAAATAAATTATACTTGGTCAGTATAAGTGTATTTCTCCTATCGCCTCTCCAGAGATACTGTCTTCTGTACCTCCCTCTGGAAGCTTACAAAATCGCTTTAAGTCATTCAAGAGCTTAACGTCAATTTCATTATATTTACAATATTATCTACATTATCTATCAATCAGAGATTGAGTGGCAAGACATCCAGGATGTCGTGAGTGGCATGACCTCCAGGATGTTGTGAGTGGCATGACCTCCAGGATGTTGTGAGTGGCATGACCTCCAGGATGTTGTGAGTGGCATAACCTCCAGGATGTTGTGAGTGGCATGACCTCCAGGATGTTGTGAGTGGCATGACCTCGAGGGTGTTGTGAGTGGCTTGACCTCCAGGATGTTGTGAGTGGCATGACTTCCAGGGTGTTGTGAGTGGCTTGACCTCCAGGATGTTGAGTGCCATGAGCTCCTGGACATCTCTCATAACTTCCTATATGGTTACTCATTTATGGTTACTTATCTATCAATCAGAGATTGATAGATAAGTTTTGGTAGACTTCATGAATCCCTGAAAGGTTTATAAAGTCCTGGCAGACGAAACGTCGTGCTAGTAAATACTTCGCTTATTGTTTTATCCAAACATGTCGGTATATTTTACCACTGATATATATTTATGTGCGCATATGTGTGATACAGAAAACTGAATGTGTTGGTGTATGTGTAGGTTTTATATGTGGAGATACGTAAATGTGGTAGAAAAAATGTGGGTGTGTATTTCTGTAGATCTTTGCATAAGATGAAAATGCAAACTATAAATAACAACACAGAAAACTGATTAACACGTACAGCTTTTTCCACGGAGGTAGACAAACAGATAAACACACGGACACTCATCCACTTACAATAAAACATTCACAAACACTCGTACTCAATTACATAATTGACAAAATGTATTTACTATAGGCACATAATGCAACATAAATAGAAGTTCAAAATTTTTATTAATTAGCCTCTCCAGGGTGGCCGAACTTTGTGGCAGATTGGTGGCGTCTAGCTGACCTACGGTCCAGGCTGTCTTGGTGGGTGTAATTACTGGACGCAGTTTTCTATGTGTGTCACCTCCAGTAATTCCACCCACCTGGACAGTCTCTACCGTAGACCAGCTAGACAAGACCAAGTTTCCACCCAGCAAGGTCACTGGGGGTGGCAACCGCTGACTCTGGGGAAGTGGGGAAGGGAGTCTACCTGAGGTGACACAAGTGGACTCCTGGAGACACTGATCCGGGGAAGGCAACGCTGACTCTGAGGAAGTGGGGAAGGGAGTCCACTCAGGTGACACAAGTGGACTCCTGGAGACACTGACCCGGGGAAAGCACCGCTGAATCTGAGGAAGTGGGGAAGGGAGTCCACTCAGGTGACACAAGTGGACTCCTGGAGACACTGATCCCGGGAAGGCACCGCCGACCTTGGGTATGTGGGGAAGGGGAGACATCCGGGAGCGAACGGATGGATTCCTGGATACATGAACTTGGGGAAGGTTGTTGTTGAGGCTGACCTTAGGTAGGTGGGGGAGACATCCGGGAGCGAACGGATGGATTCCTGGATACATGAACCTGGGGATGGGATGAATACCAGATGTTGAGGCTGACCTTGGGTAAGTGGGGAAGGGGAGACATCCGGCGGTAGACGGATGGATTCCTGGATACATGAACCTGGAGATGGCATGAATACTAGCAGTTGAGGCTGACCTTGGGTAAGTGGGGAAAGGGAGACATCCGGCGGTAGACGGATGGATTCCTGGATACATGAACCTGGGGTGGCATGAATACCGCTGACTTTGGGAAGTGGGGAAGGGATTCCACCTGAGGTGACACCAAGTGGACTCCTGGAGACATTGATCCGGGGAAGGCACCGCCGACCTTAGGTAAGCGGGGAAGGGAGACATCCGGGAGCGAACGGATGGATTCCTGGATACATGAACTTGGGGAAGGCTGTTGTTGAGGCTGACCTTGGGGACGTGCGGAAGGGGAGAAATCCGGGAGCGAACGGATGGATTCCTGGATGCATGAACCTGGGGTAAGCAAGAATACAGGTTGGTGAGGCTGACCTTGGGGAAGTGATTAAAGGGAAACATCCGGAGGCTGACGGATGAATTCCCGGATACATGAACCTGAGGAAGGCTGAGGCTGGAAGGCAGAGAGAGAGAGAGAGAGAGAGAGAGAGAGAAAGAGGCGAGGCTGACCTTAGGGAAGTGAGGAAGGGGAGACATCCGGGGGCCCACGGATGGATTCCTGGACACATGAACCTGGGGAAGGCCAAGGGGGGGGGGTGGACCTTAAAGACGAACCACTGGCCTCCACGTGGCAAGGTCTGGTAACACTGGCCTCCACGTGGCAAGGTCTGGTAACTCAGAGATAACTCTGAGGCTGACAGTGGTCGCAAATAATAATTTTATTATTATTATTAATTATAATTAATGTCTTTAATCTGAATGTCTTATGAAGAAAGGTTAAGGGAAATCGGCCTGACGACACTAGAGGACAGGAGTGTCAGGGGAGACATGATAACGACATATAAAATACTGCATGGAATAGACAAGGTGGACAAAGACAGGATGTTCCAGGGAGGGGACACAGAAACAAGAAATGAAAGTTGAAGACACAGACGAGTCAGAGAGATATTAGGAAGTATTTCTTCAGTCATAGAGTTGTCATGCAGTGGAATAGCCTAGAAAGTGATGTAGTGGAGGCGGGACTGATTACCTCATACTCCTCCTCTCCTTACGCCTTCGTCTTTGTATTGGACTGATGAAGCCACTGTGTGGCGAAACGTTTCCTGAATAAAGATTCCCATATGCTGCATAAGTGTCTCAATCTTCAACTTGTCGGTTTTTCAAACCATTCATCACAACTGTCAGACACTGCAGCATCATGGGATCTTGTTACAAAGAATTCTTCAACACTTGTTCAACCTTTGGACGAAGACCTACTTCGACTAGTGGATGGTACCACTATGACCCCGCCACCGACTGCTTCACCTCACCTCACTACAGTATA
>NW_027200419.1:0-20916 GCF_038502225.1 Cherax quadricarinatus | reverse complement strand
CCTTTATTCTTAGGTTCTTAATGGATAAGTTCATGGTCAGAGAGCCCAGCAGTGTTCCTTTATTATGTTCTTAATGGATAAGTTCATGGGTCAGAGCCCCAGGAGCATTCCTTTATTCTATGTTCTTAATGATGTCCATGGGTCAGAGAGCTTCCAGCAGCGTTCCTTTATTCTTATGTTCTTAATGCAAGTCCATGGGTCAGAGAGCTCTAGCAGCGTTCCTTCATTCTTATGTTCTTAATGGATAAGTCCATGGGTCAGAGAGCCTCCAGCAGCGTTCCTTTATTCTTATGTTCTTAATGGGTAAGTCCATGGGTCATAGAGCCTCCAGCAGCATTCCTTTATCCTTATGTTCTTAATCGATAAGTCCATGGGTCAGAGAGCCTCCAGTAGCGTTCCTTTATTCTTATGTTCTTAATGGATAAGTCCATGGGTCAGAGAGCCTCCAGCAGCGTTCCTTTATTCTTATGTTCTTAATGGAAAAGTTCATGGGTCAGAGAGCCTCCAGCAGCGTTCCTTTATTGTTATGTTCTTAATGGATCAGTTCATGGGTCAGAGAGCCTCCAGCAGCGTTCCTTTATTCTTATGTTCTTATGATAAGTTCATGGGTCAGAGAGCCTCCAGCAGTGTTCCTTTATTCTTATGTTCTTAATGGATAAGTTCATGGGTCAGAGAGCCTCCAGCAGCGTTCCTTTATTCTTATGTTCCTAATGGATAAGTTCATGGGTCAGAGAGCCTCCAGCAGCGTTCCTTTATTCTTATGTTCTTAATGGATAAGTCCATGGGTCAGAGAGCCTCCAACAGCGTTCCTTTATTCTTATGTTCTTAATGGATAAGTCCATGGGTCAGAGAGCCTCCAACAGCGTTCCTTTATTCTTATGTTCTTAATGGATAAGTCCATGGGTCAGAGAGCCTCCAGCAGTGTTCCTTTATTCTTATGTTCTTAATGGATAAGTCCATGGGTCAGAGAGCCTCCAGCAGTGTTCCTTTATTCTTATGTTCTTAATGGATAAGTTCATGGGTCAGAGAGCCTCCAGCAGTGTTCCTTTATTCTTATGTTCTTAATGGATAAGTTCATGGGTCAGAGAGCCTCCAGCAGTGTTCCTTTATTCTTATGTTCTTAATGGATAAGTCCATGGGTCAGAGAGCCTCCAGCAGTGTTCCTTTATTCTTATGTTCTTAATGGATAAGTTCATGGGTCAGAGAGCCTCCAGCAGTGTTCCTTTATTCTTATGTTCTTAATGGATAAGTTCATGGGTCAGAGAGCCTCCAGCAGTGTTCCTTTATTCTTATGTTCTTAATGGATAAGTCCATGGGTCAGAGAGCCTCCAGCAGTGTTCCTTTATTCTTATGTTCTTAATGGATAAGTTCATGGGTCAGAGAGCCTCCAGCAGTGTTCCTTTATTCTTATGTTCTTAATGGATAAGTTCATGGGTCAACCTCCAGCAGTGTTCCTTTATTC
Source organism: Cherax quadricarinatus (assembly GCF_038502225.1). Classification (NCBI taxonomy): domain Eukaryota; kingdom Metazoa; phylum Arthropoda; class Malacostraca; order Decapoda; family Parastacidae; genus Cherax; species Cherax quadricarinatus. The sequence goes on along the minus strand of NW_027200419.1, from coordinate 19,454 downwards.
TTATGTTCTTAATGGATAAGTCCATGGGTCAGAGAGCCTCCAGCAGTGTTCCTTTCTTCTTATGTTCTTAATGGATAAGTTCATGGGTCAGAGAGCCTCCAGCAGTGTTCCTTTATTCTTATGTTCTTAATGGATAAGTCCATGGGTCAGAGAGCCTCCAGCAGTGTTCCTTTATTCTTATGTTCTTAATGGATAAGTTCATGGGTCAGAGAGCCTCCAGCAGTGTTCCTTTATTCTTCTTCTTAATGGATAAGTTCATGGGTCAGAGAGCCTCCAGCAGTGTTCCTTTATTCTTCTTCTTAATGGATAAGTTCATGGGTCAGAGAGCCTCCAGCAGTGTTCCTTTATTCTTATGTTCTTAATGGATAAGTCCATGGGTCAGAGAGCCTCCAGCAGTGTTCCTTTATTCTTATGTTTTTAATGGATAAGTTCATGGGTCAGAGAGCCTCCAGCAGTGTTCCTTTATTCTTATGTTCTTAATGGATAAGTCCATGGGTCAGAGAGCCTCCAGCAGTGTTCCTTTATTCTTATGTTCTTAATGGATAAGTTCATGGGTCAGAGAGCCTCCAGCAGTGTTCCTTTATTCTTATGTTTTTAATGGATACGTTCATGGGTCAGAGAGCCTCCAGCAGTGTTCCTTTATTCTTATGTTCTTAATGGATAAGTCCATGGGTCAGAGAGCCTCCAGCAGTGTTCCTTTATTCTTATGTTCTTAATGGATAAGTCCATGGCTCAGAGAGCCTCCAGCAGTGTTCCTTTATTCTTATGTTCTTAATGAATAAGTTCATGGGTCAGCCTCCAGCAGTGTTCCTTTATTCTTATGTTCTTAATGGATAAGTGCCTGGGTCAGCGAGCCTCCAGCAGTGTTCCTTTATTCTTATGTTCTTAATGGATAAGTCCATGGCTCAGAGAGCCTTCAGCAGTGTTCCTTTATTCTTATGTTCTTAATGGATAAGTTCATGAGTCAGAGAGCCTCCAGCAGTGTTCCTTTCTTCTTATGTTCTTAATAGATAAGTTCATGGGTCAGAGAGCCTCCAGCTGTGTTCCTTTCTTCTTATGTTCTTAATAGATAAGTTCATGGGTCAGAGACCCTCCAGCAGTGTTCTTTTATTCTTATGTTCTTCATAGATAAGTTCATGGGTCAGAGAGCATCCAGCAGTGTTCCTTTATTATGTTCTTAATGGATAAGTTCATGGGTCAGAGAGCCTCCAGCAGTGTTCCTTTATTATGTTCTTAATGGATAAGTTCATGGGTCAGAGAGCCTCCAGCAGCGTTCCTTTATTCTTATGTTCTTAATGGATAAGTTCATGGGTCAGAGAGCCTCCAGCATTGTTCTTTTATTCTTATGTTCTTAATAGATAAGTTCATGGGTCAGAGAGCCTCCAGCAGTGTTCCTTTATTATGTTCTTAATGGATAAGTTCATGGGTCAGAGAGCCTCCAGCAGTGTTCCTTTATTATGTTCTTAATGGATAAGTTCATGGGTCAGAGAGCCTCCAGCAGTGTTCCTTTATTATGTTCTTAATGGATAAGTTCATGGGTCAGAGAGCCCCCAGCAGTGTTCCTTTATTCTTATGTTCTTAATGGATAAGTTCATGGGTCAGAGAGCCTCCAGCAGTGTTCCTTTATTATGTTCTTAATGGATAAGTTCATGGGTCAGAGAGCCTCCAGCAGCGTTCCTTTATTCTTATGTTCTTAATGGATAAGTTCATGGGTCAGAGAGCCTCCAGCAGTGTTCCATTATTCTTATGTTCTTAATGGATAAGTTCATGGGTCAGAGAGCCTCCTGCAGTGTTCCTTTATTCTTATGTTCTTAATGGATAAGTCCATGGGTCAGAGAGCCTCCAGCAGTGTTCCTTTATTCTTATGTTTTTAATGGATAAGTCCATGGGTCAGAGAGCCTCCAGCAGCGTTCCTTTATTCTTGTGTTCTTAATGGATAAGTCCATGGGTCAGAGAGGCTCCAGCAGTGTTCCTTTATTCTTATGTTCTTAATGGATAAGTCCATGGGTCAGAGAGTCTCCAGCAGTGTTCCTTTATTCTTATGTTCTTAATGGATAAGTTCATGGGTCAACCTCCAGCAGTGTTCCTTTATTCTTATGTACTTAATGGATAAGTTCATGGGTCAGAGAGCCTCCAGCAGCATTCCTTGATTCCTATGTTCTTAATGGACAAATCCATGCATCAGAGAACCTCCAGCAGTGTTCCTTTATTCTTATGTTCTAAATGGATTAGTCCATGGATCAGAGAGCCTCCAGCAGCGTTCCTTTATTCTTATGTTCTTAATGGACAAGTCCATGGGTCAGAGAGCCTTCAGCATTGTTCCTTTATTCTTATGTTCTTAATGGGTAAGTCCATGGGTCAAAGAGCCTCAAGCCGCGTTCCTTTATTCTTATGTTCTTAATGGATAAGTTCATGGGTCAGAGAGCCTCCAGCATTGTTCCTTTATTCTTATGTTCTTAATGGATAAGTCCATGGGTCAGAGAGCCTCCTGCAGCGTTCCTTTATTCTTATGTTCTTAATGGATAAGTCCATGGGTCAGAGAGCCTCCAGCAGTGTTCCTTTATTCTTATGTTCTTAATGGATAAGTCCATGGGTGAGAGAGCCTCCAGCAGCGTTCCTTTATTCTTATGTTCTTAATTGATAAGTCCATGGGTCAGAGAGCCTCCAGCAGTGTTCCTTTATTCTTATGTTCTTAATGGATAAGTTCATGGGTCAGAGAGCCTCCAGCAGTGTTCCTTTATTCTTATGTTCTTAATTTATTAGTTCATGGGTCAGAGAGCCTCCAGCAGTGTTCCTTTATTCTTATGTTCTTAATGGATAAGTCCATGGGTCAGAGAGCCTCCAGCAGCGTTCCTTTATTCTTATGTTCTTAATAGATAAATCCATGGGTCAGAGAGCCTCCAGCAGCGTTCCTTTATTATGTTCTAAATGGATAAGTCCATGGGTCAGAGAGCCTCCAGCAGCGTTCCTTTATTCTTATGTTCTTAATTGATAAGTCCATGGGTCAGAGAGCCTCCAGCAGCGTTCCTTTATTCTTATGTTCTTAATGGATAAGTTCATGGGTCAGAGAGCCTCCAACTGTGTTCCTTTATTCTTATGTTCTTAATGGATAAGTTCATGGGTCAGAGAGCCTCCAGCAGTGTTCCTTTATTCTTATGTTCTTAATGGATAAGTTCATGGGTCAGAGAGCCTCCAGCATCGTTCCTTTATTCTTATGTTCTTAATTGATAAGTTCATGGGTCAGAGAGCCTCCAGCAGTGTTCCTTTATTCTTATGTTCTTAATGGATAAGTTCATGGGTCAGAGAGCCTCCAGCAGTGTTCCTTTATTCTTATGTTCTTAATGGATAAGTCCGTGGGTCAGAGAGCCTCCAGCAGTGTTCCTTTACTCTTATGTTCTTTATGGATAAGTTCATTTTTCAGAGAGCCTCCAGCAGCATTCATTTATTCTTATGTTCTTAATGTATAAGTCCATGGGTCAGAGAGCCTCCAGCAGCGTTCCTTTATTCTTATGTTCTTAATGGATAAGTCCATGGGTCAGAGAGCCTCCAGCAGTTTTCCTTTATTCTTATGTTCTTAATGGATAAGTCCATGGGTCAGAGAGCCTCCAGCAGCGTTCCTTTATTCTTATGTTCTTAATGGATAAGTTCATGGGTCAGAGAGCCTCCAGTAGCGTTCCTTTATTCTTATGTTCTTAATGGATAAGTCCATGAGTCAGAGAACCTCCAGCATCGTTCCTTTATTCTTATGTTCTTAATGGATAAGTTCATGGGTCAGAGAGCCTCCAGCAGTGTTCCTTTATTCTTATGTTCTTAATGGATAAGTCCATGGGTCAGATAGCCTCCTGCAGTGTTCCTTTATTCTTATGTTCTTAATTTATTAGTTCATGGGTCAGAGAGCCTCCAGCAGTGTTCCTTTATTCTTATGTTCTTTATGGATAAGTCCATGGATCAGAGAGCCTCCAGCAGCGTTCCTTTATTCTTATGTTCTTAATGGATAAATCCATGGGTCAGAGAGCCTCCAGCAGCGTTCCTTTATTATGTTCTTAATGGATAAGTCCATGGGTCACAGAGGCTCCAGCATTGTTCCTTTATTCTTATGTTCTTAATGGGTAAGTCCATGGGTCAGAGAGCCTCCAGCAGCGTTCCTTTATTCTTATGTTCTTAATGGATAAGTCCATGGGTCAGAGAGCCTCCAGTAGCGTTCCTTCATTCTTATGTTCTTAATGGATAAGTCCATGGGTCAGAGAGCCTCCAGCAGCGTTCCTTTATTCTTATGTTCTTAATGGGTAAGTCCATGGGTCAGAGAGCCTCCAGCAGCGTTCCTTTATTCTTATGTTCTTAATGGATAAGTCCATGGGTCAGAGAGCCTCCAGTAGCGTTCCTTTATTCTTATGTTCTTAATGGATAAGTCCATGGGTCAGAGAGCCTCCAGCAGCGTTCCTTTATTCTTATGTTCTTAATGGAAAAGTTCATGGGTCAGAGAGCCTCCAGCAGCGTTCCTTTATTGTTATGTTCTTAATGGATCAGTTCATGGGTCAGAGAGCCTCCAGCAGCGTTCCTTTATTCTTATGTTCTTATGATAAGTTCATGGGTCAGAGAGCCTCCAGCAGCGTTCCTTTATTCTTATGTTCTTAATTTATAAGTTCATGGGTCAGAGAGCCTCCAGCAGCGTTCCTTTATTCTTATGTTCCTAATGGATAAGTTCATGGGTCAGAGAGCCTCCAGCAGCGTTCCTTTATTCTTATGTTCTTAATGGATAAGTCCATGGGTCAGAGAGCCTCCAACAGCGTTCCTTTATTCTTATGTTCTTAATGGATAAGTCCAATGGTCAGAGAGCCTCCAACAGCGTTCCTTTATTCTTATGTTCTTAATGGATAAGTCCATGGGTCAGAGAGCCTCCAGCAGTGTTCCTTTATTCTTATGTTCTTAATGGATAAGTCCATGGGTCAGAGAGCCTCCAGCAGTGTTCCTTTATTTTTATGTTCTTAATGGATAAGTCCATGGGTCAGAGAGCCTCCAGCAGTGTTCTTTTATTCTTATGTTCTTCATAGATAAGTTCATGGGTCAGAGAGCATCCAGCAGTGTTCCTTTATTATGTTCTTAATGGATAAGTTCATGGGTCAGAGAGCCTCCAGCAGTGTTCCTTTATTATGTTCTTAATGGATAAGTTCATGGGTCAGAGAGCCTCCAGCAGCGTTCCTTTATTCTTATGTTCTTAATGGATAAGTTCATGGGTCAGAGAGCCTCCAGCATTGTTCTTTTATTCTTATGTTCTTAATAGATAAGTTCATGGGTCAGAGAGCCTCCAGCAGTGTTCCTTTATTATGTTCTTAATGGATAAGTTCATGGGTCAGAGAGCCTCCAGCAGTGTTCCTTTATTATGTTCTTAATGGATAAGTTCATGGGTCAGAGAGCCTCCAGCAGTGTTCCTTTATTATGTTCTTAATGGATAAGTTCATGGGTCAGAGAGCCCCCAGCAGTGTTCCTTTATTCTTATGTTCTTAATGGATAAGTTCATGGGTCAGAGAGCCTCCAGCAGTGTTCCTTTATTATGTTCTTAATGGATAAGTTCATGGGTCAGAGAGCCTCCAGCAGCGTTCCTTTATTCTTATGTTCTTAATGGATAAGTTCATGGGTCAGAGAGCCTCCAGCAGTGTTCCATTATTCTTATGTTCTTAATGGATAAGTTCATGGGTCAGAGAGCCTCCTGCAGTGTTCCTTTATTCTTATGTTCTTAATGGATAAGTCCATGGGTCAGAGAGCCTCCAGCAGTGTTCCTTTATTCTTATGTTTTTAATGGATAAGTCCATGGGTCAGAGAGCCTCCAGCAGCGTTCCTTTATTCTTGTGTTCTTAATGGATAAGTCCATGGGTCAGAGAGGCTCCAGCAGTGTTCCTTTATTCTTATGTTCTTAATGGATAAGTCCATGGGTCAGAGAGTCTCCAGCAGTGTTCCTTTATTCTTATGTTCTTAATGGATAAGTTCATGGGTCAACCTCCAACAGTGTTCCTTTATTCTTATGTACTTAATGGATAAGTTCATGGGTCAGAGAGCCTCCAGCAGCATTCCTTGATTCCTATGTTCTTAATGGACAAATCCATGCATCAGAGAACCTCCAGCAGTGTTCCTTTATTCTTATGTTCTAAATGGATTAGTCCATGGATCAGAGAGCCTCCAGCAGCGTTCCTTTATTCTTATGTTCTTAATGGACAAGTCCATGGGTCAGAGAGCCTTCAGCATTGTTCCTTTATTCTTATGTTCTTAATGGGTAAGTCCATGGGTCAAAGAGCCTCAAGCCGCGTTCCTTTATTCTTATGTTCTTAATGGATAAGTTCATGGGTCAGAGAGCCTCCAGCATTGTTCCTTTATTCTTATGTTCTTAATGGATAAGTCCATGGGTCAGAGAGCCTCCAGCAGCGTTCCTTTATTCTTATGTTCTTAATGGATAAGTCCATGGGTCAGAGAGCCTCCAGCAGTGTTCCTTTATTCTTATGTTCTTAATGGATAAGTCCATGGGTGAGAGAGCCTCCAGCAGCGTTCCTTTATTCTTATGTTCTTAATTGATAAGTCCATGGGTCAGAGAGCCTCCAGCAGTGTTCCTTTATTCTTATGTTCTTAATGGATAAGTTCATGGGTCAGAGAGCCTCCAGCAGTGTTCCTTTATTCTTATGTTCTTAATTTATTAGTTCATGGGTCAGAGAGCCTCCAGCAGTGTTCCTTTATTCTTATGTTCTTAATGGATAAGTCCATGGGTCAGAGAGCCTCCAGCAGCGTTCCTTTATTCTTATGTTCTTAATAGATAAATCCATGGGTCAGAGAGCCTCCAGCAGCGTTCCTTTATTATGTTCTAAATGGATAAGTCCATGGGTCAGAGAGCCTCCAGCAGCGTTCCTTTATTCTTATGTTCTTAATTGATAAGTCCATGGGTCAGAGAGCCTCCAGCAGCGTTCCTTTATTCTTATGTTCTTAATGGATAAGTTCATGGGTCAGAGAGCCTCCAACTGTGTTCCTTTATTCTTATGTTCTTAATGGATAAGTTCATGGGTCAGAGAGCCTCCAGCAGTGTTCCTTTATTCTTATGTTCTTAATGGATAAGTTCATGGGTCAGAGAGCCTCCAGCATCGTTCCTTTATTCTTATGTTCTTAATTGATAAGTTCATGGGTCAGAGAGCCTCCAGCAGTGTTCCTTTATTCTTATGTTCTTAATGGATAAGTTCATGGGTCAGAGAGCCTCCAGCAGTGTTCCTTTATTCTTATGTTCTTAATGGATAAGTCCGTGGGTCAGAGAGCCTCCAGCAGTGTTCCTTTACTCTTATGTTCTTTATGGATAAGTTCATTTTTCAGAGAGCCTCCAGCAGCATTCATTTATTCTTATGTTCTTAATGTATAAGTCCATGGGTCAGAGAGCCTCCAGCAGCGTTCCTTTATTCTTATGTTCTTAATGGATAAGTCCATGGGTCAGAGAGCCTCCAGCAGTTTTCCTTTATTCTTATGTTCTTAATGGATAAGTCCATGGGTCAGAGAGCCTCCAGCAGCGTTCCTTTATTCTTATGTTCTTAATGGATAAGTTCATGGGTCAGAGAGCCTCCAGTAGCGTTCCTTTATTCTTATGTTCTTAATGGATAAGTCCATGAGTCAGAGAACCTCCAGCATCGTTCCTTTATTCTTATGTTCTTAATGGATAAGTTCATGGGTCAGAGAGCCTCCAGCAGTGTTCCTTTATTCTTATGTTCTTAATGGATAAGTCCATGGGTCAGATAGCCTCCTGCAGTGTTCCTTTATTCTTATGTTCTTAATTTATTAGTTCATGGGTCAGAGAGCCTCCAGCAGTGTTCCTTTATTCTTATGTTCTTTATGGATAAGTCCATGGATCAGAGAGCCTCCAGCAGCGTTCCTTTATTCTTATGTTCTTAATGGATAAATCCATGGGTCAGAGAGCCTCCAGCAGCGTTCCTTTATTATGTTCTTAATGGATAAGTCCATGGGTCACAGAGGCTCCAGCATTGTTCCTTTATTCTTATGTTCTTAATGGGTAAGTCCATGGGTCAGAGAGCCTCCAGCAGCGTTCCTTTATTCTTACGTTCTTAATGGATAAGTCCATGGGTCAGAGAGCCTCCAGTAGCGTTCCTTCATTCTTATGTTCTTAATGGATAAGTCCATGGGTCAGAGAGCCTCCAGCAGCGTTCCTTTATTCTTATGTTCTTAATGGGTAAGTCCATGGGTCAGAGAGCCTCCAGCAGCGTTCCTTTATTCTTATGTTCTTAATGGATAAGTCCATGGGTCAGAGAGCCTCCAGTAGCGTTCCTTTATTCTTATGTTCTTAATGGATAAGTCCATGGGTCAGAGAGCCTCCAGCAGCGTTCCTTTATTCTTATGTTCTTAATGGAAAAGTTCATGGGTCAGAGAGCCTCCAGCAGCGTTCCTTTATTGTTATGTTCTTAATGGATCAGTTCATGGGTCAGAGAGCCTCCAGCAGCGTTCCTTTATTCTTATGTTCTTATGATAAGTTCATGGGTCAGAGAGCCTCCAGCAGCGTTCCTTTATTCTTATGTTCTTAATTTATAAGTTCATGGGTCAGAGAGCCTCCAGCAGCGTTCCTTTATTCTTATGTTCCTAATGGATAAGTTCATGGGTCAGAGAGCCTCCAGCAGCGTTCCTTTATTCTTATGTTCTTAATGGATAAGTCCATGGGTCAGAGAGCCTCCAACAGCGTTCCTTTATTCTTATGTTCTTAATGGATAAGTCCATGGGTCAGAGAGCCTCCAACAGCGTTCCTTTATTCTTATGTTCTTAATGGATAAGTCCATGGGTCAGAGAGCCTCCAGCAGTGTTCCTTTATTCTTATGTTCTTAATGGATAAGTCCATGGGTCAGAGAGCCTCCAGCAGCGTTCCTTTATTCTTATGTTCTTAATGGATAAGTCCATGGGTCAGAGAGCCTCCAGCAGTGTTCCTTTATTTTTATGTTCTTAATGGATAAGTTCATGGGTCAGAGAGCCTCTAGCAGTGTTCCTTTATTCTTATGTTCTTAATGGATAAGTCCATGGGTCAGAGAGCCTCCAGCAGTGTTCCTTTATTCTTATGTTCTTAATGGATAAGTCCATGGCTCAGAGAGCCTCCAGCAGTGTTCCTTTATTCTTATGTTCTTAATGGATTAGTTCATGGGTCAGAGAGCCTCCAGCAGTGTTCCTTTATTCTTATGTTCTTAATGGATAAGTCCATGGGTCAGAGAGCCTTCAGCAGTGTTCCTTTATTCTTGTGTTCTTAATGGATAAGTCCATGGCTCAGAGAGCCTCCAGCAGTGTTCCTTTATTCTTATGTTCTTAATGGATAAGTTCATGGGTCAACCTCCAGCAGTGTTCCTTTATTCTTATGTTCTTAATGGATAAGTCCATGGGTCAGAGAGCCTCCAGCAGTGTTCCTTTCTTCTTATGTTCTTAATGGATAAGTTCATGGGTCAGAGAGCCTCCAGCAGTGTTCCTTTATTCTTATGTTCTTAATGGATAAGTCCATGGGTCAGAGAGCCTCCAGCAGTGTTCCTTTATTCTTATGTTCTTAATGGATAAGTTCATGGGTCAGAGAGCCTCCAGCAGTGTTCCTTTATTCTTCTTCTTAATGGATAAGTTCATGGGTCAGAGAGCCTCCAGCAGTGTTCCTTTATTCTTCTTCTTAATGGATAAGTTCATGGGTCAGAGAGCCTCCAGCAGTGTTCCTTTATTCTTATGTTCTTAATGGATAAGTCCATGGGTCAGAGAGCCTCCAGCAGTGTTCCTTTATTCTTATGTTTTTAATGGATAAGTTCATGGGTCAGAGAGCCTCCAGCAGTGTTCCTTTATTCTTATGTTCTTAATGGATAAGTCCATGGGTCAGAGAGCCTCCAGCAGTGTTCCTTTATTCTTATGTTCTTAATGGATAAGTTCATGGGTCAGAGAGCCTCCAGCAGTGTTCCTTTATTCTTATGTTTTTAATGGATAAGTTCATGGGTCAGAGAGCCTCCAGCAGTGTTCCTTTATTCTTATGTTCTTAATGGATAAGTCCATGGGTCAGAGAGCCTCCAGCAGTGTTCCTTTATTCTTATGTTCTTAATGGATAAGTCCATGGCTCAGAGAGCCTCCAGCAGTGTTCCTTTATTCTTATGTTCTTAATGAATAAGTTCATGGGTCAGCCTCCAGCAGTGTTCCTTTATTCTTATGTTCTTAATGGATAAGTTCATGGGTCAGAGAGCTTCCAGCAGTGTTCCTTTATTCTTATGTTCTTAATGGATAAGTCCCTGGCTCAGAGAGCCTTCAGCAGTGTTCCTTTATTCTTATGTTCTTAATGGATAAGTCCATGGGTCAGAGAGCCTTCAGCAGTGTTCCTTTATTCTTATGTTCTTAATGGATAAGTTCATGGGTCAGAGAGCCTTCCGCAGTGTTCCTTTATTCTTATGTTCTTAATGGATAAGTTCATGAGTCAGAGAGCCTCCAGCAACGTTCCTTTATTCTTATGTTCTTAATGGATAAGTTCATGGGTCAGAGAGCCTCCAGCAATGTTTCTTTATTATGTTCTTAATGGATAAGTTCATGGGTCAGAGAGCCTCCAGCAGCGGTCCTTTCTTCTTATGTTCTTAATAGATAAGTTAATGGGTCAGAGAGCCTCCAGCAGCGTTCCTTTCTTCTTATGTTCTTAATAGATAAGTTCATGGGTCAGAGAGCCTCCAGCAGCGTTCCTTTCTTCTTATGTTCTTAATGGATAAGTTCATGGGTCAGAGAGCCTCCAGCAGCGTTCCTTTCTTCTTATGTTCTTAATAGATAAGTTCATGGGTCAGAGAGCCTCCAGCAGTGTTCCTTTATTCTTATGTTCTTAATGGATAAGTCCATGGGTCAGAGAGCCTCCAGCAGTGTTCCTTTATTCTTATGTTCTTAATGGATAAGTCCATGGGTAAGAGAGCCTCCAGCAGTGTTCCTTTATTCTTATGTTCTTAATGGATAAGTCCATGGGTCAGAGAGCCTCCAGCAGTGTTCCTTTATTCTTATGTTCTTAATGGATAAGTTCATGGGTCAGAGAGCCTCCTGCAGTGTTCCTTTATTCTTATGTTCTTAATGAATAAGTTCATGGGTCAGCCTCCAGCAGTGTTCCTTTATTCTTATGTTCTTAATGAATAAGTTCATGGGTCAGCCTCCAGCAGTGTTCCTTTATTCTTATGTTCTTAATGGATAAGTCCATGGCTCAGAGAGGCTCCAGCAGCGTTCCTTTATTCTTATGTTCTTAATGGATAAGTCCATGGGTCAGAGAGCCTCCAGCAGTGTTCCTTTATTCTTATGTTCTTAATGGATAAGTTCATGGGTCAGAGAGCCTTCAGCAGTGTTCCTTTATTCTTATGTTCTTAATGGATAAGTCCATGGGTCATAGAGCCTTCAGCAGTGTTCCTTTATTCTTATGTTCTTAATGGATAAGTTCATGGGTCAGAGAGCCTTCCGCAGTGTTCCTTTATTCTTATGTTCTTAATGGATAAGTTCATGAGTCAGAGAGCCTCCAGCAACGTTCCTTTATTCTTATGTTCTTAATGGATAAGTTCATGGGTCAGAGAGCCTCCAGCAGTGTTTCTTTATTATGTTCTTAATGGATAAGTTCATGGTCAGAGAGCCTCCAGCAGCGGTCCTTTCTTCTTATGTTCTTAATAGATAAGTTAATGGGTCAGAGAGCCTCCAGCAGTGTTCCTTTATTCTTATGTTCTTAATGGATAAGTCCATGGCTCAGAGAGGCTCCAGCAGCGTTCCTTTATTCTTATGTTCTTAATGGATAAGTCCATGGGTCAGAGAGCCTCCAGCAGTGTTCCTTTATTCTTATGTTCTTAATGGATAAGTTCATGGGTCAGAGAGCCTTCAGCAGTGTTCCTTTATTCTTATGTTCTTAATGGATAAGTCCATGGGTCAGAGAGCCTTCAGCAGTGTTCCTTTATTCTTATGTTCTTAATGGATAAGTTCATGGGTCAGAGAGCCTTCCGCAGTGTTCCTTTATTCTTATGTTCTTAATGGATAAGTTCATGAGTCAGAGAGCCTCCAGCAACGTTCCTTTATTCTTATGTTCTTAATGGATAAGTTCATGGGTCAGAGAGCCTCCAGCAGTGTTTCTTTATTATGTTCTTAATGGATAAGTTAATGGGTCAGAGAGCCTCCAGCAGTGTTCCTTTATTATGTTCTTAATGGATAAGTTCATGGGTCAGAGAGCCTCCAGCAGCGTTCCTTTCTTCTTATGTTCTTAATAGATAAGTTCATGGGTCAGAGAGCCTCCAGCAGTGTTCCTTTATTCTTATGTTCTTAATGGATAAGTCCATGGGTAAGAGAGCCTCCAGCAGTGTTCCTTTATTCTTATGTTCTTAATGGATAAGTCCATGGGTCAGAGAGCCTCCAGCAGTGTTCCATTATTCTTATGTTCTTAATGGATAAGTTCATGGGTCAGAGAGCCTCCAGCAGTGTTCCATTATTCTTATGTTCTTAATGGATAAGTTCATGGGTCAGAGAGCCTCCAGCAGTGTTCCTTTATTCTTATGTTCTTAATGGATAAGTTCATGGGTCAGAGAGCCTCCTGCAGTGTTCCTTTATTCTTATGTTCTTAATGAGTAAGTTCATGGGTCAGCCTCCAGCAGTGTTCCTTTATTCTTATGTTCTTAATGGATAAGTCCATGGGTCAGAGAGCCTCCAGCAGTGTTCCATTATTCTTATGTTCTTAATGGATAAGTTCATGGGTCAGAGAGCCTCCAGCAGTGTTCCATTATTCTTATGTTCTTAATGGATAAGTCCATGGGTAAGAGAGCCTCCAGCAGTGTTCCTTTATTCTTATGTTCTTAATGGATAAGTCCATGGGTCAGAGAGCCTCCAGCAGTGTTCCATTATTCTTATGTTCTTAATGGATAAGTTCATGGGTCAGAGAGCCTCCAGCAGTGTTCCATTATTCTTATGTTCTTAATGGATAAGTTCATGGGTCAGAGAGCCTCCAGCACTGTTCCTTTATTCTTCTTCTTAATGGATAAGTCCATGGGTCAGAGAGCCCCCAGCAGTGTTCCTTTATTCTTATGTTCTTAATGGATAAGTTCATGGGTCAGAGAGCCTCCAGCAGTGTTCCTTTATTCTTCTTCTTAATGGATAAGTCCATGGGTCAGAGAGCCTCCAGCAGTGTTCCTTTATTCTTATGTTTTTAATGGATAAGTTCATGGGTCAGAGAGCCTCCAGCAGTGTTCCTTTATTCTTATGTTCTTAATGGATAAGTCCATGGGTCAGAGAGCCTCCAGCAGTGTTCCTTTATTCTTATGTTCTTAATGGATAAGTCCATGGCTCAGAGAGCCTCCAGCAGTGTTCCTTTATTCTTATGTTTTTAATGGATAAGTTCATGGGTCAGAGAGCCTCCAGCAGTGTTCCTTTATTCTTGTTCTTAATGGATAAGTCCATGGGTCAGAGAGCCTCCAGCAGTGTTCCTTTATTCTTATGTTCTTAATGAATAAGTTCATGGGTCAGCCTCCAGCAGTGTTCCTTTATTTTTATGTTCTTAATGGATAAGTCCATGGGTCAGAGAGCCTCCAGCAGTGTTCCTTTATTCTTATGCTCTTAATGGATAAGTCCATGGCTCAGAGAGGCTCCAGCAGTGTTCCTTTATTCTTATGTTCTTAATGGATAAGTCCATGGGTCAGAGAGCCTTCAGCAGTGTTCCTTTATTTTTATGTTCTTAATGGATAAGTCCATGGCTCAGAGAGCCTCCAGCAGTGTTCCTTTATTCTTATGTTCTTAATGAATAAGTTCATGGGTCAGAGAGCCTCCAGCAGTGTTCTTTTATTCTTATGTTCTTAATGGATAAGTTCATGGGTCAGAGAGCCTCCAGCAGTGTTCTTTTATTCTTATGTTCTTAATAGATAAGTTCATTGGTCAGAGAGCCTCCAGCAGTGTTCTTTTACTCTTATGTTCTTAATGGATAAGTTCATGGGTCAGAGAGCCTCCAGCAGTGTTCTTTTATTCTTATGTTTTTAATAGATAAGTTCATTGGTCAGAGAGCCTCCAGCAGTGTTCTTTTATTATGTTCTTAATGGATAAGTTCATGAGTCAGAGAGCCTCCAGCAGTGTTCCTTTCTTCTTATGTTCTTAATAGATAAGTTCAAGGGTCAGAGAGCCTCCAGCAGTGTTCCTTTATTATGTTCTTAATGGATAAGTTCATGGGTCAGAGAGCCTCCAGCAGTGTTCTTTTATTCTTATGTTCTTCATAGATAAGTTCAAGGGTCAGAGAGCCTCCAGCAGTGTTCCTTTATTATGTTCTTAATGGATAAGTTCATGGGTCAGAGAGCCTCCAGCAGTGTTCCTTTATTATGTTCTTAATGGATAAGTTCATGGGTCAGAGAGCCTCCAGCAGCGTTCCTTTATTCTTATGTTCTTAATGGATAAGTTCATGGGTCAGAGAGCCTCCAGCAGCGTTCCTTTATTCTTATGTTCTTAATAGATAAGTTCATGGGTCAGAGAGCCTCCAGCAGTGTTCCTTTATTATGTTCTTAATGGATAAGTTCATGGGTCAGAGAGCCTCCAGCAGTGTTTCTTTATTATGTTCTTAATGGATAAGTTCATGGGTCAGAGAGCCTCCAGCAGTGTTCTTTTATTATGTTCTTAATGGATAAGTTCATGGGTCAGAGTGCCCCCAGCAGTGTTCCTTTATTCTTATGTTCTTAATGGATAAGTCCATGGGTCAGAGAGCCTCCAGCAGTGTTCCTTTATTCTTATGTTTTTAATGGATAAGTCCATGGGTCAGAGAGCCTCCAGCAGCGTTCCTTTATTCTTGTGTTCTTAATGGATAAGTCCAAGGGTCAGAGAGGCTCCAGCAGTGTTCCTTTATTCTTATGTTCTTAATGGATAAGTCCATGGGTCAGAGAGGCTCCAGCAGTGTTCCTTTATTCTTATGTTCTTAATGGATAAGTCCATGGGTCAGAGAGCCTCCAGCAGTGTTCCTTTATTCTTATGTTCTTAATTGATAAGTTCATGGGTCAGAGAGCCTCCAGCAGTGTTCCTTTATTCTTATGTTCTTAATGGATAAGTTCATGGGTCAGAGAGCCTCCAGCAGTGTTCCTTTATTCTTATGTTCTTAATGGATAAGTCCGTGGGACAGAGAGCCTCCAGCAGTGTTCCTTTACTCTTATGTTCTTTATGGATAAGTTCATGGATCAGAGAGCCTCCAGCAGTGTTCCTTTATTCTTATGTTCTTAATGGATAAGTCCATGGGTCAGAGAGCCTCCAGCAGCGTTCCTTTATTCTTATGTTCTTAATGGATAAGTCCATGGGTCAGAGAGCCTCCAGCAGTGTTCCTTTATTCTTATGTTCTTAATGGATAAGTCCATGGGTCAGAGAGCCTCCAGCAGTGTTCCTTTATTCTTATGTTCTTAATGGATAAGTCCATGGGTCAGAGAGCCTCCAGCAGCGTTCCTTTATTCTTATGTTCTTAATGGATAAGTTCATGGGTCAGAGAACCTCCAGCATCGTTCCTTTAGGGTCAGAGAGCCTCCAGCAGCGTTCCTTTATTCTTATGTTCTTAATGGATAAGTCCATGGGTCAGAGAGCCTCCAGTAGCGTTCCTTTATTCTTATGTTCTTAATGGATAAGTCCATGGGTCAGAGAGCCTCCAGCAGCGTTCCTTTATTCTTATGTTCTTAATGGGTAAGTCCATGGGTCAGAGAGCCTCCAGCAGCATTCCTTTATTCTTATGTTCTTAATGGATAAGTCCATGGGTCAGAGAGCCTCCAGTAGCGTTCCTTTATTCTTATGTTCTTAATGGATAAGTCCATGGGTCAGAGAGCCTCCAGCAGCGTTCCTTTATTCTTATGTTCTTAATGGATAAGTTCATGGGTCAGAGAGCCTCCAGCAGCGTTCCTTTATTGTTATGTTCTTAATGGATCAGTTCATGGGTCAGAGAGCCTCCAGCAGCGTTCCTTTATTCTTATGTTCTTATGATAAGTTCATGGGTCAGAGAGCCTCCAGCAGCGTTCCTTTATTCTTATGTTCTTAATGGATAAGTTCATGGGTCAGAGAGCCTCCAGCAGCGTTCCTTTATTCTTATGTTCCTAATGGATAAGTTCATGGGTCAGAGAGCCTCCAGCAGCGTTCCTTTATTCTTATGTTCTTAATGGATAAGTCCATGGGTCAGAGAGCCTCCAACAGCGTTCCTTTATTCTTATGTTCTTAATGGATAAGTCCAATGGTCAGAGAGCCTCCAACAGCGTTCCTTTATTCTTATGTTCTTAATGGATAAGTCCATGGGTCAGAGAGCCTCCAGCAGTGTTCCTTTATTCTTATGTTCTTAATGGATAAGTCCATGGGTCAGAGAGCCTCCAGCAGTGTTCCTTTATTCTTATGTTCTTAATGGATAAGTCCATGGGTCAGAGAGCCTCCAGCAGTGTTCCTTTATTCTTATGTTCTTCATAGATAAGTTCATGGGTCAGAGAGCCTCCAGCAGTGTTCCTTTATTATGTTCTTAATGGATAAGTTCATGGGTCAGAGAGCCTCCAGCAGTGTTCCTTTATTATGTTCTTAATGGATAAGTTCATGGGTCAGAGAGCCTCCAGCAGCGTTCCTTTATTCTTATGTTCTTAATGGATAAGTTCCAGAGAGCCTCCAGCATTATTCTTATGTTCTTAATGGATAAGTTCATGGGTCAGAGAGCCTCCAGCAGTGTTCCTTTATTCTTATTCTTATGTTCTTAATGCAGATAAGTTCATGGGTCAGAGAGCCTCCAGCAGTGTTCCTTTATTCTTATGTTCTTAATGGATAAGTTCATGGGTCAGATAGCCCCCAGCAGTGTTCCTTTATTCTTATGTTCTTAATGGATAAGTTCATGGGTCAGAGAGCCTCCAGCAGTGTTCCTTTATTCTTATGTTCTTAATGGATAAGTTCATGGATCAGAGAGCCTCCAGCAGTGTTCCTTTATTCTTATGTTCTTAATGGATAAGTTCATGGGTCAGAGAGCCTCCAGCAGTGTTCCTTTATTATGTTCTTAATGGATAAGTTCATGGGTCAGAGAGCCTCCAGCAGTGTTCCTTTATTCTTATGTTCTTAATGGATAAGTTCATGGGTCAGAGAGCCTCCAGCAGTGTTCCTTTATTCTTATGTTCTTAATGGATAAGTTCATGGGTCAGAGAGCCTCCAGCAGCGTTCCTTTATTCTTATGTTCTTAATGGATAAGTTCATGGGTCAGAGAGCCTCCAGCAGTGTTCCTTTATTGTTCTTAATGGATAAGTTCTTAGAGAGCCTGCAGTGTTCCTTTATTCTTATGTTCTTAATGGATAAGTACATGGGTCAGAGAGCCTCCAGCAGTGTTCCTTTATTCTTATGTTCTTAATGGATAAGTTCATGGGTCAGAGAGCCTCCAGCAGTGTTCCTTTCTTCTTATGTTCTTAATGGATAAGTTCATGGGTCAGAGAGCCTCCAGCAGTGTTCCTTTATTATGTTCTTAATGGATAAGTTCATGGGTCAGAGAGCCTCCAGCAGCGTTCCTTTATTCTTATGTTCTTAATGGATAAGTTCATGGGTCAGAGAGCCTCCAGCAGTGTTCCTTTATTCTTATGTTCTTAATGGATAAGTTCATGGGTCAGAGAGCCTCCAGCAGTGTTCCTTTATTCTTATGTTCTTAATGGATAAGTTCATGGGTCAGAGAGCCTCCAGCAGTGTTCCTTTATTCTTATGTTCTTAATGGATAATTCCATGGGTCAGAGAGCCTCCAGCAGCGTTCACTTTATTCTTATGTTCTTAATGGATAAGTCCATGGGTCAGAGAGCCTCCAGCAGTGTTCCTTTATTCTTATGTTCTTAATGGATAAGTTCATGGGTCAGAGAGCCTCCAGCAGTGTTCCTTTCTTCTTATGTTCTTAATGGATAAGTTCATGGGTCAACCTCCAGCAGTGTTCCTTTATTCTTATGTACTTAATGGATAAGTTCATGGGTCAGAGAGCCTCCAGCAGCATTCCTTGATTCCTATGTTCTTAATGGACAAATCCATGCATCAGAGAACCTCCAGCAGTGTTCCTTTATTCTTATGTTCTAAATGGATTAGTCCATGGATCAGAGAGCCTCCAGCAGCGTTCCTTTATTCTTATGTTCTTAATGGACAAGTCCATGGGTCAGAGAGCCTCCAGCAGTGTTCCTTTATTCTTATGTTCTTAATGGATAAGTCCATGGGTCAGAGAGCCTCAAGCAGAGTTCCTTTAATCTTATGTTCTTAATGGATAAGTTCATGGGTCAGAGAGCCTCCAGCATTGTTCCTTTATTCTTATGTTCTTAATGGATAAGTCCATGGGTCAGAGAGCCTCCAGCAGCGTTCCTTTATTCTTATGTTCTTAATGGATAAGTCCATGGGTCAGAGAGCCTCCAGCAGTGTTCCTTTATTCTTATGTTCTTAATGGATAAGTCCATGGGTGAGAGAGCCTCCAGCAGCGTTCCTTTATTCTTATGTTCTTAATTGATAAGTCCATGGGTCAGAGAGCCTCCAGCAGTGTTCCTTTATTCTTATGTTCTTAATGGATAAGTTCATGGGTCAGAGAGCCTCCAGCAGTGTTCCTTTATTCTTATGTTCTTAATGGATAAGTTCATGGGTCAGAGAGCCTCCAGCAGTGTTCCTTTATTCTTATGTTCTTAATGGATAAGTCCATGGGTCAGAGAGCCTCCAGCAGCGTTCCTTTATTCTTATGTTCTTAATGGATAAGTCCATGGGTCAGAGAGCCTCCAGCAGCGTTCCTTTATTCTTATGTTCTTAATGAATAAGTCCATGGGTCAGAGAGCCTCCAGCAGTGTTCCTTTATTCTTATGTTCTTAATGGATAAGTTCATGGGTCAGAGAGCCTCCAGCAGTGTTCCTTTATTCTTATGTTCTTAATGGATAAGTTCATGGGTCAGAGAGCCTCCAGCAGTGTTCCTTTATTCTTATGTTCTTAATGGATAAGTTCATGGGTCAGAGAGCCTCCAGCAGCATTCCTTTATTCTTATGTTCTTATTGGATAAGTTCATGGGTCAGAGAGCCTCCAGCAGTGTTCCTTTATTCTTATGTTCTTAATGGATAAGTTCATGGGTCAGAGAGCCTCCAGCAGTGTTCCTTTATTCTTATGTTCTTAATGGATAAGTTCATGGGTCAGAGAGCCTCCAGCAGTGTTCCTTTATTATGTTCTTAATGGATAAGTTCATGGGTCAGAGAGCCTCCAGCAGTGTTCTTTTATTCTTATGTTCTTCATAGATAAGTTCAAGGGTCAGAGAGCCTCCAGCAGTGTTCCTTTATTCTTATGTTCTTAATGGATAAGTCCATGGGTCAGAGAGCCTCCAGCAGCGTTCCTTTATTCTTATGTTCTTAATGGATAAGTCCATGGGTCAGAGAGCCTCCAGCAGTGTTCCTTTATTGTTATATTCTTAATGGATAAGTTCATGGGTCAGAGAGCCTCCAGCAGCGTTCCTTTATTCTTATGCTCTT
>NW_027200418.1:2500-20931 GCF_038502225.1 Cherax quadricarinatus | reverse complement strand
GTGCTTTTGGCAGATTCTGAAGACGAGTTTCTGAGCAAGTTAAAAGTGAATATAGGAAAGAGTAACGTGATGAGGATAAGAAAAATTAGGTAACGAAAGATTGGATATCAGATTGGAGGGAGAGAGTATGGAGGAGGTGAATGTATTTAGATATCCGGGACTGGACGTGTCAGTAGATGTGTCTATGATGGATCATAGAACTCACGAGGGGAAAAAGGTGAGTGGTGCACTGAGGAGTCTGTGGAGACAAAGATCTTTGTCCATGGAAACAAAGATGGGAATGTATGAGAGTATACTTATACCAAGGCTCTTATATGGGTGTGAAGCATGGGTGATGAATGTTGTAACAAGGAGAAAGCTGGAGGTAGTGGTGGAGGAGGCTGGAGGTAGTGGTGGAGGAGGCTGGAGGTAGTGGTGGAGGAGGCTGGAGGTAGTGCTGGAGGAGGCTGGAGGTAGTGGTGGAGCCTGGAGGTAGTGCTGGAGGAGGCTGGAAGCAGTGCTGGAGGAGGCTGGAAGCAGTGGTGGAGGAGGCTGGAGGCAGTGGAGTTGTCTTGTCTGAGGACAATGTGTAGTGTGAATATAATGCAGAGAATCCGTAGTTTGGAGAATAGAAGGTGTGGGATTACCAAAACTATTATCCAGAGAGCTGAGGAAGGGTTGTTGAGGTGGTGCTGAGGAGGAGTTGTTGAGGTGGTGCAGAGAAGGGGTTGTTGAGGTGATGCTGAAGAAGGGTTGTTGAGGTGGTGCTCAGGAGGGGTTGTTGAGGTGGTTCAGACATGTAGAGAGGCTGGGACAAAACAGAATGACTTCGAGTGTGTATAAATCTGTAGTGGAGGGAAGGCGGGGTAGGGGTCGTCCTAGGAAAGGTTGGAGGGAGGTGGGTAAAAGAGGTTTTTGTGTGTGAGGGGCTTGGACATCCAGCAAGCATGAGTGAGCATGTTAGGAGTGAATGGAGACAAATGGTCTTTATGACTAGACGTGCTGTTAGAGTGTGAGCAAAGTAACATTTATGAAGGGATACAGGGGAAACCAGTTAGCCAGACTTGAGTCCTGGAGATGGAAAGTACAGTGCCTGCCCTCTAAAGGAAGGCTGGAGGAATGTTTCAGTTTTATAACTGTAGTGTAGGTGCACCTGTGGCAAGACAGGGATGGAGTGAATGATGATCGAAGTCCTTTTCAGGTCACCCTACCTTGCTGGGAAACGACCGGTGTTACACACACACACACACACACACACACACACACACACACACACACACACACACCTTTCTAAACACAATTACCGGCCACATAACCCAACCTGAGTCAAGGACAAACCTTTTTCATTACCCTCTTCCATTCTCCCTGCAACATCATACCTCTCCCCTTCCTCTCTCCTTCTCCCCATCAGCTGATTGCTGTTGAGGCCGCAGGAATTACGTAAACAAGCCTTAAAATAGACAAGAGTATACAATGGTGGCAGCGGTGGGATTCCAAACCACTTCGACGTGTGCCCGTACTCTATCACAATGCACTCGGGGATATGTACTCTGAGAGGTGTGTAGTACTCTGTGTATACACTGAGAGTTTAGTCACTGTGTCAGGTGTCAAGGGTATCCTTGACAGGTGGAGAACAGGTGATATGTAGTCTTAATGACTGCATATCACCTGGTTAATGACTTTCAACCTCATTAACCAACTAATGCCCTAACATCTAGGTGTTTAAATTGCTTGGACAACTACACCAGCCCTCACACACTACACCAGCCCTCACACACTACACCAGCCCTCACACACTACACCAGTCCTCACACACTACACCAGCCCTCACACACTACACCAGTCCTCACACACTACACCAGCCCTCACACACTACACCAGTCCTCACACACTACACCAGCCCTCACACACTACACCAGCCCTCACACACTACACCAGTCCTCACACACTACACCAGCCCTCACACACTACACCAGCCCTCACACACTACACCAGCCCTCACACACTACACCAGCCCTCACACACTACACCAGCCCTCACACACTACACCAGCCCTCACACACTACACCAGCCCTCACACACTACACCAGCCCTCACACACTACACCAGTCCTCACACACTACACCAGCCCTCACACACTACACCAGCCCTCACACACTACACCAGTCCTCACACACTACACCAGCCCTCACACACTACACCAGTCCTCACACACTACACCAGCCCTCACACACTACACCAGCCCTCACACACTACACCAGCCCTCACACACTACACCAGCCCTCACACACTACACCAGCCCTCACACACTACACCAGCCCTCACACACTACACCAGCCCTCACACACTACACTAGCCCTCACACACTACACCAGCCCTCACACACTACACCCCTCACACACTACACCAGCCCTCACACACTACACCAGCCCTCACACACTACACCAGCCCTCACACACTACACCAGCCCTCACACACTACACCAGCCCTCACACACTACACCAGCCCTCACACACTACACCAGCCCTCACACACTACACCAGCCCTCACACACTACACCAGCCCTCACACACTACACCAGCCCTCACACACTACACCAGCCCTCACACACTACACCAGCCCTCACACACTACACAAGCCCTCACACACTACACCAGCCCTCACACACTACACCAGACCTCACACACTACACCAGCCCTCCTCACACACACACTACACCAGCCCTCACACACTACACCAGCCCTCACACACTACACCAGCCCTCACACACTACACCAGCCCTCACACACTCACACCCTACACCAGCCCTCACACACTACACCAGCCCTCACACCCTACACCAGTCCTCACACACTACACCAGCCCTCACACACTACACCAGCCCTCACACACTACACCAGCCCTCACACACTACACCAGCCCTCACACACTACACCAGCCCTACACACACTACACCAGCCCTCACACACTACACCAGCCCTCACACACTACACCAGTCCACACACACTACACCAGCCCTCACACACTACACCAGCCCTCACACACTACACCAATCCACACACTACACCAGCCCTCACACACTACACCAGCCCTCACACACTACACCAGCCCTCACACACTACACCAGCCCACACACACACTACACCAGCCCACACACACTACACCAGCCCTCACACACTACACCAGCCCACACACACAACACCAGCCCTCACCAGCCCTCACACACTACACCAGCCCTCACACACTACACCAGCACTACACCAGCCCTCACACACTACACCAGCCCTACACCAGCCCTCACACACTACACCAGCCCTACACACTACACCAGCCCTCACACACTACACCAGCCCTCACACACACACCAGCCCTACACCAGCCCTCACACACTACACCAGCCCTCACACACTACACCAGCCCTCACACACTACACCAGCCCTCACACACTACACCAGCCCTCACACACTACACCAGCCCTCACACACTACACCAGCCCTCACACACTACACCAGCCCTCACACACTACACCAGCCCACACACACTACACCAGTCCACACACACTACACCAGCCCTCACACACTACACCAGCCCTCACACACTACACCAGCCCTCACACACTACACCAGCCCTCACACACTACACCAGCCCTCACACACTACACCAGTCCACACACACTACACCAGCCCTCACACACTACACCAGCCCTCACACACTACACCAGCCCTCACACACTACACCAGCCCTCACACACTACACCAGCCCTCACACACTACACCAGCCCTCACACACTACACCAGCCCTCACACACTACACCAGTCCACACACACTACACCAGCCCTCACACACTACACCAGCCCTCACACACTACACCAGCCCTCACACACTACACCAGCCCTCACACACTACACCAGCCCTCACACACTACACCAGCCCTCACACACTACACCAGCCCTCACACACTACACCAGCCCTCACACACTACACCAGCCCTCACACACTACACCAGCCCTCACACACTACACCAGCCCTCACACACTACACCAGTCCTCACACACTACACCAGCCCTCACACACTACACCAGCCCTCACACACACACTACACCCGACCTCACACACTACACAAGCCCTCACACACTACACCAGCCCACACACACACTACACCAGCCCACACACACTACACCAGCCCTCACACACTACACCAGCCCTCACACACTACACCAGCCCTCACACACTACACCAGCCCTCACACACTACACCAGCCCACACACAATACACCAGAACACACACTACACCAGCCCACACACCACACCAGCCCTCACACACTACACCAGCCCTCACACACTACACCAGCCCTCACACACACTACACCAGCCCTCACACACACACTACACCAGCCCTCACACACACTACACCAGCCCTCACACACTACTACACCAGCCCTCACACACTACACCAGCCCTCACACACACACCAGTACACCAGCCCACACACACACACTACACCAGCCCACACACACTACACCAGCCCTCACACACACTACACCAGCCCTCACACACTACACCAGCCCTCACACACACACTACACCAGCCCTCACACACTACACCAGCCCTACACCACACACACTAGCCCAGTCACACACACACTACACCAGCCCTCACACACACTACACCAGCCCTCACACACACACCACACCAGCCCTCACACACACACTACACCAGCCCTCACACACTACACCAGCCCACACACACACTACACCAGCCCACACACACTACACCAGCCCACACACACACTACACCAGCCCTCACACACACAATACACCAGCCCTCACACACACACTACACCAGCCCTCACACACACACACCACACACTACACACACACACTACACCAGCCCTCACACACTACACCAGTCCACACACACTACACCAGCCCTCACACACTACACCAGTCCACACACACAACACCAGCCCTCACACACTACACCAGTCCACACACACTACACCAGCCCACACACACACTACACCAGCCCTCACACACACACTACACCAGCCCTCACACACACACTACACCAGCCCTTACACACACACTACACCAGCCCTCACACACACACTACACCAGCCCTCACACACACACACTACACCAGCCCTCACACACACACTACACCAGCCCATACACACACACTACACCAGCCCTCACACACACACTACACCAGCCCACACACACACACTACACCAGCCCACACACACACACTACACCAGCCCTCACACACACACTACACCAGCCCACACACACACACTACACCAGCCCTCACACACACTACACCAGCCCACACACACACACTACACCAGCCCTCACACACACACTACACCAGCCCTCACACACACACTACACCAGCCCTCACACACACTACACCAGCCCTCACACACACACACTACACCAGCCCACACACACACACTACACCAGCCCACACACACACACTACACCAGCCCTCACACACACTACACCAGCCCTCACACACACTACACCAGCCCTCACACACACACTACACCAGCCCTCACACACACACTACACCAGCCCTCACACACACACTACACCAGCCCTCACACACACTACACCAGCCCTCACACACACACTACACCAGCCCTCACACACACACTACACCAGCCCTCACACACACTACACCAGCCCTCACACACACACTACACCAGCCCTCACACACACTACACCAGCCCACACACACACTACACCAGCCCTCACACACACACTACACCAGCCCTCACACACACACTACACCAGCCCTCACACACACTACACCAGCCCACACACACACACTACACCAGCCCTCACACACACTACACCAGCCCTCACACACACTACACCAGCCCACACACACACACTACAACAGCACTCACACATTACACCAGCCCTCACACACACTACACCAGCCCTCACACACACTACACCAGCCTACACACACACACTACACCAGCCCACACACACACTACACCAGCCCACACACACACTACACCAGCCCTCACACACATCACACCAGCCCTCACACACACTACACCAGCCTTCACACACACTACACCAGCCCTCACACACACACTACACCAGCCCTCACACACACTACACCAGCCCACACACACACTACACCAGCCCTCACACACACTACACCAGCCCTCACACACACTACACCAGCCCTCACACACACTACACCAGCCCACACACACACACTACACCAGCCCTCACACACACACTACACCAGCCCTCACACACACACTACACCAGCCCACACACACACACTACACCAGCCCTCACACACACACTACACCAGCCCTCACACACTACACCAGCCCACACACACACTACACCAGCCCACACACACACACTACACCAGCCCACACACACACACTACACCAGCCCTCACACACACTACACCAGCCCTCACACACACTACACCAGCCCACACACACACACTACACCAGCCCTCACACACACTACACCAGCCCACACACACACACTACACCAGCCCTCACACACACTACACCAGCCCTCACACACACTACACCAGCCCTCACACACACTACACAAGCCCTCACACACTACACCAGCCCACACACACACTACACCAGCCCACACACACTACACCAGCCCACACACACACTACACCAGCCCACACACGCACACTACACCAGCCCTCACACACTACACCAGCCCACACACACACTACACCAGCCCTTACACACTACACCAGCCCACACACACACTACACCAGCCCACACACACACACTACACCAGCCCACACACACACACTACACCAGCCCACACACACACACTACACCAGCCCACACACACACACTACACCAGCCCTCACACACACTACACCAGCCCTCACACACACACTACACCAGCCCTCACACACACACTACACCAGCCCTCACACACACTACACCAGCCCTCACACACACTACACCAGCCCACACACACACTACACCAGCCCTCACACACACACTACACCAGCCCTCACACACACACTACACCAGCCCACACACACACACTACACCAGCCCTCACACACACTACACCAGCCCTCACACACACTACACCAGCCCTCACACACACACTACACCAGCCCACACACACACACACTACACCAGCCCACACACACACACTACACCAGCCCTCACACACACTACACCAGCCCTCACACACACTACACCAGCCCTCACACACACACTACACCAGCCCACACACACACTACACCAGCCCTCACACACACTACACCAGCCCTCACACACACTACACCAGCCCACACACACACACTACACCAGCCCTCACACACACTACACCAGCCCTCACACACACTACACCAGCCCACACACACACACTACACCAGCCCTCACACACACTCCACCAGCCCTCACACACACTACACCAGCCCTCACACACACTACACAGCCCTCACACACACACTACACCAGCCCTACACACACTACACCAGCCCTCACACACACTACACCAGCCCTCACACACACTACACCAGCCCTCACACACACTACACCAGCCCTCACACACACTACACCAGCCCTCACACACACTACACTACACCACTACACCAGCCCTCACACACACTACACCAGCCCACACACACACTACACCAGCCCTCACACACACTACACCAGCCCTCACACACACTACACCAGCCCTCACACACTACACCAGCCCACACACACACTACACCAGCCCACACACACTACACCAGCCCACACACACACTACACCAGCCCACACACGCACACTACACCAGCCCTCACACACTACACCAGCCCACACACACACTACACCAGCCCTCACACACTACACCAGCCCACACACACACTACACCAGCCCACACACACACACTACACCAGCCCACACACACACACTACACCAGCCCACACACACACACTACACCAGCCCACACACACACACTACACCAGCCCTCACACACACTACACCAGCCCTCACACACACACTACACCAGCCCTCACACACACACTACACCAGCCCTCACACACACTACACCAGCCCTCACACACACTACACCAGCCCACACACACACTACACCAGCCCTCACACACACACTACACCAGCCCTCACACACACACTACACCAGCCCACACACACACACTACACCAGCCCTCACACACACTACACCAGCCCTCACACACACTACACCAGCCCTCACACACACACTACACCAGCCCACACACACACACACTACACCAGCCCACACACACACACTACACCAGCCCTCACACACACTACACCAGCCCTCACACACACTACACCAGCCCTCACACACACACTACACCAGCCCACACACACACTACACCAGCCCTCACACACACTACACCAGCCCTCACACACACTACACCAGCCCTCACACACACTCCACCAGCCCTCACACACACACACACCAGCCCTCACACACACACACTACACCAGCCCTCACACACACTACACCAGCCCTCACACACACACACTACACCAGCCCTTACACACACACTACACCAGCCCTCACACACACTACACCAGCCCTCACACACACACACTACACCAGCCCTCACACACACACTACACCAGCCCTCACACACACTACACCAGCCCTCACACACACTACACCAGCCCTCACACACACTACACCAGCCCTCACACACACACTACACCAGCCCTACACCAGCCCTCACACACACACTACACCATCCCTCACACACACTACACCAGCCCTCACACACACTACACCAGCCCTCACACACACACTACACCAGCCCTCACACACACTACACCAGACCTCACACACACTACACCAGCCCTCACACACACACTACACCAGCCCTCACACACACTACACCAGCCCTCACACACACACTACACCAGCCCTCACACACACTACACCAGCCCTCACACACACTACACCAGCCCTCACACACACTACACCAGCCCTCAAACACACACTACACCAGCCCACACACACACACACTACACCAGCCCTCACACACACACTACACCAGCCCTCACACACACACTACACCAGCCCTCACACACACTACACCAGCCCTCACACACACTACACCAGCCCTCACACACACTACACCAGCCCTCACACACACACTACACCAGCCCTCACACACACTACACCAGCCCTCACACACACACTACACCAGCCCTCACACACACTACACCAGCCCTCACACACACACTACACCAGCCCTCACACACACACTACACCAGCCCTCACACACACACTACACCAGCCCTCACACACACACTACACCAGCCCTCACACACACACTACACCAGCCCTCACACACACACTACACCAGCCCTCACACACACACTACACCAGCCCTCACACACACACTACACCAGCCCTCACACACACACTACACCAGCCCTCACACACACTACACCAGCCCTCACACACACACTACACCAGCCCTCACACACACACTACACCAGCCCTCACACACACTACACCAGCCCTCACACACACTACACCAGCCCTCACACACACTACACCAGCCCTCACACACACACTACACCAGCCCTCACACACACACTACACCAGCCCTCACACACACTACACCAGCCCTCACACACACTACACCAGCCCTCACACACACTACACCAGCCCTCACACACACACTACACCAGCCCTCACACACACACACTACACCAGCCCTCACACACACACTACACCAGCCCTCACACACACTACACCAGCCCTCACACACACTACACCAGCCCTCACACACACTACACCAGCCCTCACACACACACTACACCAGCCCTCACACACACACTACACCAGCCCTCACACACACACTACACCAGCCCTCACACACACTACACCAGCCCTCACACACACTACACCAGCCCTCACACACACTACACCAGCCCTCACACACACACTACACCAGCCCTCACACACACACACTACACCAGCCCTCACACACACACACTACACCAGCCCTCACACACACACTACACCAGCCCTCACACACACTACACCAGCCCTCACACACACTACACCAGCCCTCACACACACTACACCAGCCCTCACACACACACTACACCAGCCCTCACACACACTACACCAGCCCTCACACACACACTACACCAGCCCACACACACTATACAACAGCCCTCACACACACTACACCAGCCCTCACACACACTACACCAGCCCTCACACACACACTACACCAGCCCTCACACACACACACCACTACACCAGCCCTCACACACACACTACACCAGCCCTCACACACACACTACACCAGCCCTCACACACACTACACCAGCCCTCACACACACTACACCAGCCCTCACACACACTACACCAGCCCTCACACACACACTACACCAGCCCTCACACACACTACACCAGCCCTCACACACACTACACCAGCCCTCACACACACACTACACCAGCCCTCACACACACACAAAACACCAGCCCTCACACACACACTACACCAGCCCTACACCAGCCCTCACACACACACTACACCAGCCCTCACACACACTACACCAGCCCTCACACACACTACACCAGCCCTCACACACACACACTACACCAGCCCTCACACACACACTACACCAGCCCTCACACACACTACACCAGACCTCACACACACTACACCAGCCCTCACACACACTATCCTGGGTGTTAGTGGACTGGTGTGGGTCACATCCTGGGTGTTAGTGGACTGGTGTGGGTCACATCCTGGGTGTTAGTGGACTGGTGTGGGTCACATCCTGGGTGTTAGTGGACTGGTGTGGGTCACATCCTGGGTGTTAGTGGACTGGTGTGGGTCACATCCTGGGTGTTAGTGGACTGGTGTGGGTCACATCCTGGGTGTTAGTGGACTGGTGTGGGTCACATCCTGGGTGTTAGTGGACTGGTGTGGGTCACATCCTGGGTGTTAGTGGACTGGTGTGGGTCACATCCTGGGTGTTAGTGGACTGGTGTGGGTCACATCCTGGGTGTTAGTGGACTGGTGTGGGTCACATCCTGGGTGTTAGTGGACTGGTGTGGGTCACATCCTGGGTGTTAGTGGACTGGTGTGGGTCACATCCTGGGTGTTAGTGGACTGGTGTGGGTCACATCCTGGGTGTTAGTGGACTGGTGTGGGTCACATCCTGGGTGTTAGTGGACTGGTGTGGGTCACATCCTGGGTGTTAGTGGACTGGTGTGGGTCACATCCTGGGTGTTAGTGGACTGGTGTGGGTCACATCCTGGGTGTTAGTGGACTGGTGTGGGTCACATCCTGGGTGTTAGTGGACTGGTGTGGGTCACATCCTGGGTGTTAGTGGACTGGTGTGGGTCACATCCTGGGTGTTAGTGGACTGGTGTGGGTCACATCCTGGGTGTTAGTGGACTGGTGTGGGTCACATCCTGGGTGTTAGTGGACTGGTGTGGGTCACATCCTGGGTGTTAGTGGACTGGTGTGGGTCACATCCTGGGTGTTAGTGGACTGGTGTGGGTCACATCCTGGGTGTTAGTGGACTGGTGTGGGTCACATCCTGGGTGTTAGTGGACTGGTGTGGGTCACATCCTGGGTGTTAGTGGACTGGTGTGGGTCACATCCTGGGTGTTAGTGGACTGGTGTGGGTCACATCCTGGGTGTTAGTGGACTGGTGTGGGTCACATCCTGGGTGTTAGTGGACTGGTGTGGGTCACATCCTGGGTGTTAGTGGACTGGTGTGGGTCACATCCTGGGTGTTAGTGGACTGGTGTGGGTCACATCCTGGGTGTTAGTGGACTGGTGTGGGTCACATCCTGGGTGTTAGTGGACTGGTGTGGGTCACATCCTGGGTGTTAGTGGACTGGTGTGGGTCACATCCTGGGTGTTAGTGGACTGGTGTGGGTCACATCCTGGGTGTTAGTGGACTGGTGTGGGTCACATCCTGGGTGTTAGTGGACTGGTGTGGGTCACATCCTGGGTGTTAGTGGACTGGTGTGGGTCACATCCTGGGTGTTAGTGGACTGGTGTGGGTCACATCCTGGGTGTTAGTGGACTGGTGTGGGTCACATCCTGGGTGTTAGTGGACTGGTGTGGGTCACATCCTGGGTGTTAGTGGACTGGTGTGGGTCACATCCTGGGTGTTAGTGGACTGGTGTGGGTCACATCCTGGGTGTTAGTGGACTGGTGTGGGTCACATCCTGGGTGTTAGTGGACTGGTGTGGGTCACATCCTGGGTGTTAGTGGACTGGTGTGGGTCACATCCTGGGTGTTAGTGGACTGGTGTGGGTCACATCCTGGGTGTTAGTTAGTGGACTGGTGTGGGTCACATCCTGGGTGTTAGTGGACTGGTGTGGGTCACATCCTGGGTGTTAGTGGACTGGTGTGGGTCACATCCTGGGTGTTAGTGGACTGGTGTGGGTCACATCCTGGGTGTTAGTGGACTGGTGTGGGTCACATCCTGGGTGTTAGTGGACTGGTGTGGGTCACATCCTGGGTGTTAGTGGACTGGTGTGGGTCACATCCTGGGTGTTAGTGGACTGGTGTGGGTCACATCCTGGGTGTTAGTGGACTGGTGTGGGTCACATCCTGGGTGTTAGTGGACTGGTGTGGGTCACATCCTGGGTGTTAGTGGACTGGTGTGGGTCACATCCTGGGTGTTAGTGGACTGGTGTGGGTCACATCCTGGGTGTTAGTGGACTGGTGTGGGTCACATCCTGGGTGTTAGTGGACTGGTGTGGGTCACATCCTGGGTGTTAGTGGACTGGTGTGGGTCACATCCTGGGTGTTAGTGGACTGGTGTGGGTCACATCCTGGGTGTTAGTGGACTGGTGTGGGTCACATCCTGGGTGTTAGTGGACTGGTGTGGGTCACATCCTGGGTGTTAGTGGACTGGTGTGGGTCACATCCTGGGTGTTAGTGGACTGGTGTGGGTCACATCCTGGGTGTTAGTGGACTGGTGTGGGTCACATCCTGGGTGTTAGTGGACTGGTGTGGGTCACATCCTGGGTGTTAGTGGACTGGTGTGGGTCACATCCTGGGTGTTAGTGGACTGGTGTGGGTCACATCCTGGGTGTTAGTGGACTGGTGTGGGTCACATCCTGGGTGTTAGTGGACTGGTGTGGGTCACATCCTGGGTGTTAGTGGACTGGTGTGGGTCACATCCTGGGTGTTAGTGGACTGGTGTGGGTCACATCCTGGGTGTTAGTGGACTGGTGTGGGTCACATCCTGGGTGTTAGTGGACTGGTGTGGGTCACATCCTGGGTGTTAGTGGACTGGTGTGGGTCACATCCTGGGTGTTAGTGGACTGGTGTGGGTCACATCCTGGGTGTTAGTGGACTGGTGTGGGTCACATCCTGGGTGTTAGTGGACTGGTGTGGGTCACATCCTGGGTGTTAGTGGACTGGTGTGGGTCACATCCTGGGTGTTAGTGGACTGGTGTGGGTCACATCCTGGGTGTTAGTGGACTGGTGTGGGTCACATCCTGGGTGTTAGTGGACTGGTGTGGGTCACATCCTGGGTGTTAGTGGACTGGTGTGGGTCACATCCTGGGTGTTAGTGGACTGGTGTGGGTCACATCCTGGGTGTTAGTGGACTGGTGTGGGTCACATCCTGGGTGTTAGTGGACTGGTGTGGGTCACATCCTGGGTGTTAGTGGACTGGTGTGGGTCACATCCTGGGTGTTAGTGGACTGGTGTGGGTCACATCCTGGGTGTTAGTGGTGGACTGGTGTGGGTCACATCCTGGGTGTTAGTGGACTGGTGTGGGTCACATCCTGGGTGTTAGTGGACTGGTGTGGGTCACATCCTGGGTGTTAGTGGACTGGTGTGGGTCACATCCTGGGTGTTAGTGGACTGGTGTGGGTCACATCCTGGGTGTTAGTGGACTGGTGTGGGTCACAGTGGACTGGTGTGGGTGGGTGTTAGTGGACTGGGTGTTAGTGGACTGGTGTGGGTCACATCCTGGGTGTTAGTGGACTGGTGTGGGTCACATCCTGGGTGTTAGTGGACTGGTGTGGGTCACATCCTGGGTGTTAGTGGACTGGTGTGGGTCACATCCTGGGTGTTAGTGGACTGGTGTGGGTCACATCCTGGGTGTTAGTGGACTGGTGTGGGTCACATCCTGGGTGTTAGTGGACTGGTGTGGGTCACATCCTGGGTGTTAGTGGACTGGTGTGGGTCACATCCTGGGTGTTAGTGGACTGGTGTGGGTCACATCCTGGGTGTTAGTGGACTGGTGTGGGTCACATCCTGGGTGTTAGTGGACTGGTGTGGGTCACATCCTGGGTGTTAGTGGACTGGTGTGGGTCACATCCTGGGTGTTAGTGGACTGGTGTGGGTCACATCCTGGGTGTTAGTGGACTGGTGTGGGTCACATCCTGGGTGTTAGTGGACTGGTGTGGGTCACATCCTGGGTGTTAGTGGACTGGTGTGGGTCACATCCTGGGTGTTAGTGGACTGGTGTGGGTCACATCCTGGGTGTTAGTGGACTGGTGTGGGTCACATCCTGGGTGTTAGTGGACTGGTGTGGGTCACATCCTGGGTGTTAGTGGACTGGTGTGGGTCACATCCTGGGTGTTAGTGGACTGGTGTGGGTCACATCCTGGGTGTTAGTGGACTGGTGTGGGTCACATCCTGGGTGTTAGTGGACTGGTGTGGGTCACATCCTGGGTGTTAGTGGACTGGTGTGGGTCACATCCTGGGTGTTAGTGGACTGGTGTGGGTCACATCCTGGGTGTTAGTGGACTGGTGTGGGTCACATCCTGGGTGTTAGTGGACTGGTGTGGGTCACATCCTGGGTGTTAGTGGACTGGTGTGGGTCACATCCTGGGTGTTAGTGGACTGGTGTGGGTCACATCCTGGGTGTTAGTGGACTGGTGT
Organism: Cherax quadricarinatus; assembly: GCF_038502225.1. Lineage (NCBI taxonomy): Eukaryota > Metazoa > Arthropoda > Malacostraca > Decapoda > Parastacidae > Cherax > Cherax quadricarinatus. The sequence goes on along the minus strand of NW_027200418.1, from coordinate 6,062 downwards.
GGGTCACATCCTGGGTGTTAGTGGACTGGTGTGGGTCACATCCTGGGTGTTAGTGGACTGGTGTGGGTCACATCCTGGGTGTTAGTGGACTGGTGTGGGTCACATCCTGGGTGTTAGTGGACTGGTGTGGGTCACATCCTGGGTGTTAGTGGACTGGTGTGGGTCACATCCTGGGTGTTAGTGGACTGGTGTGGGTCACATCCTGGGTGTTAGTGGACTGGTGTGGGTCACATCCTGGGTGTTAGTGGACTGGTGTGGGTCACATCCTGGGTGTTAGTGGACTGGTGTGGGTCACATCCTGGGTGTTAGTGGACTGGTGTGGGTCACATCCTGGGTGTTAGTGGACTGGTGTGGGTCACATCCTGGGTGTTAGTGGACTGGTGTGGGTCACATCCTGGGTGTTAGTGGACTGGTGTGGGTCACATCCTGGGTGTTAGTGGACTGGTGTGGGTCACATCCTGGGTGTTAGTGGACTGGTGTGGGTCACATCCTGGGTGTTAGTGGACTGGTGTGGGTCACATCCTGGGTGTTAGTGGACTGGTGTGGGTCACATCCTGGGTGTTAGTGGACTGGTGTGGGTCACATCCTGGGTGTTAGTGGACTGGTGTGGGTCACATCCTGGGTGTTAGTGGACTGGTGTGGGTCACATCCTGGGTGTTAGTGGACTGGTGTGGGTCACATCCTGGGTGTTAGTGGACTGGTGTGGGTCACATCCTGGGTGTTAGTGGACTGGTGTGGGTCACATCCTGGGTGTTAGTGGACTGGTGTGGGTCACATCCTGGGTGTTAGTGGACTGGTGTGGGTCACATCCTGGGTGTTAGTGGACTGGTGTGGGTCACATCCTGGGTGTTAGTGGACTGGTGTGGGTCACATCCTGGGTGTTAGTGGACTGGTGTGGGTCACATCCTGGGTGTTAGTGGACTGGTGTGGGTCACATCCTGGGTGTTAGTGGACTGGTGTGGGTCACATCCTGGGTGTTAGTGGACTGGTGTGGGTCACATCCTGGGTGTTAGTGGACTGGTGTGGGTCACATCCTGGGTGTTAGTGGACTGGTGTGGGTCACATCCTGGGTGTTAGTGGACTGGTGTGGGTCACATCCTGGGTGTTAGTGGACTGGTGTGGGTCACATCCTGGGTGTTAGTGGACTGGTGTGGGTCACATCCTGGGTGTTAGTGGACTGGTGTGGGTCACATCCTGGGTGTTAGTGGACTGGTGTGGGTCACATCCTGGGTGTTAGTGGACTGGTGTGGGTCACATCCTGGGTGTTAGTGGACTGGTGTGGGTCACATCCTGGGTGTTAGTGGACTGGTGTGGGTCACATCCTGGGTGTTAGTGGACTGGTGTGGGTCACATCCTGGGTGTTAGTGGACTGGTGTGGGTCACATCCTGGGTGTTAGTGGACTGGTGTGGGTCACATCCTGGGTGTTAGTGGACTGGTGTGGGTCACATCCTGGGTGTTAGTGGACTGGTGTGGGTCACATCCTGGGTGTTAGTGGACTGGTGTGGGTCACATCCTGGGTGTTAGTGGACTGGTGTGGGTCACATCCTGGGCAGCATCCTTACACAGAAGCCATCCCCAGAATTACAGCATCCTTACCCAGAAGCCATCTCCAGAACTACAGCATCCTTACCCAGAAGCCATCTCCAGAACAACAGCATCCTTACCCAGAAGCCATCCCCAGAACTACAGCATCCTTACCCAGAAGCCATCCCCAGAATTACAGCATCCTTACCCAGAAGCCATCTCCAGAACTACAGCATCCTTACTCAGAAGTCATCCCCAGAACTACAGCATCCTTACCCAGAAGCCATCCCCAGAACTACAGCATCCTTACCCAGAAGTCATCCCCAGAACTACAGCATCCTTACCCAGAAGCCATCCCCAGAACTACAGCATCCTTACCCAGAAGTCATCCCCAGAACTACAGCATCCTTACCCAGAAGTCATCCCCAGAACTACAGCATCCTTACCCAGAAGTCATCCCCAGAACTACAGCATCCTTACCCAGAAGTCATCCCCAGAACTACAGCATCCTTACCCAGAAGTCATCCCCAGAACTACAGCATCCTTACCCAGAAGCCATCTCCAGAACTACAGCATCCTTACCCAGAAGTCATCCCCAGAACTACAGCATCCTTACCCAGAAGTCATCCCCAGAACTACAGCATCCTTACCCAGAAGCCATCCCAAGAATTACAGCATCCTTACCCAGAAGCCATCCCCAGAACTACAGCATCCTTACCCAGAAGCCATCCCCAGAATTACAGCATCCTTACCCAGAAGCCATCTCCAGAACTACAGCATCCTTACCCAGAAGCCATCCCCAGAATTACAGCATCCTTACCCAGAAGCCATTCCCAGAACTACAGCATCCTTACCCAGAAGACATCTCCAGACCTACAGCATCCTTACCCAGAAGCCATCTCCAGAATTACAGCATTTAACCCAGAAGCCATCCCCAGAACTACAGCATCCTTACCCAGAAGCCATCCCCAGAACTACAGCATCCTTACCCAGAAGCCATCCCCAGAATTACAGCATGCTTACCCAGAAGCCATCTCCAGAATTACAGCATCCTTACCCAGAAGCCATCTCCAGACCTACAGCATCCTTACCCAGAAGCCATCTCCAGAATTACAGCATTTATCCCAGAAGCCATCCCCAGAACTACAGCATCCTTACCCAGAAGCCATCCCCAGAACTACAGCATCCTTACCCAGAAGCCATCTCCAGAATTACAGCATCCTTACCCAGAAGCCATCTCCAGACCTACAGCATCCTTACCCAGAAGCCATCCAGCATCCTTACCCAGAAGCCATCCAGCATCCTTACCCAGAAGCCATCTCCAGAATTACAGCATCCTTACCCAGAAGCCATCCCCAGAATTACAGCATCCTTACCCAGAAGCCATCCCCAGAATTACAGCATCCTTACCCAGAAGCCATCCCCAGAACTACAGCATCCTTACCCAGAAGTCATCTCCAGAACTACAGCATCCTTACCCAGAAGCCATCTCCAGAACTACAGCATCCTTACCCAGAAGCCATCCCCAGAATTACAGCATCCTTACCCAGAAGCCATCTCCAGAATTACAGCATCCTTACCCACAAGCCATCCCCAGAATTACAGCATCCTTACCCAGAAGCCATCTCCAGAACTACAGCATCCTTACCCAGAAACCATCCCCAGAATTACAGCATCCTTACCCAGAAGCCATCTCCAGAACTACAGCATCCTTATCCAGAAGTCATCCCCAGAATTACAGCATCCTTACCCAGAAGCCATCCCCAGAATTACAGCATCCTTACCCAGAAGCCATCCCCAGAATTACAGCATCCTTACCCAGAAGCCATCTCCAGAACTACAGCACCCTTACCCAGAAGCCATCTCCAGACTACAGCATCCTTACCCAGAAGCCATCTCCAGAGCTACAGCATCCTTTCCCAGAAGCCATCTCCAGAATTACAGCATCCTTACTCAGAAGCCATCTCCAGAATTACAGCATCCTTACCCAGAAGCCATCTCCAGAATTACAGCATCCTTACCCAGAAGCCATCCTCA
>NW_027200417.1:0-20958 GCF_038502225.1 Cherax quadricarinatus | reverse complement strand
GTTTTAATCTATTGTTCATCCATTTGGGATCATTTTTGTTAGATCTAATTTCCCTAATCGGACCAAAAGTTGTCTGGGCAGCTAGAACTATGCTCTGAAAAACGTCATATCGGCAACCAAGATCACCTACCTGACCCATATTCAGGACATCCAAATTTAGCCCACCCAGGTAATTTTTCAGTCTCATGAAGTTGGCCAAGCGAAAATCTGGGACAGAGATTTGATTGCAGTTATCTAGGTAATTCCAAGATATATTGAAACTAAGTGATTTGTGATCACTTTCCCCAAGCTCATCATTAACCTCAAGATTATTAATTAGTGAATCTTTGTTGGCGAGAACCAAGTCAAGCAGATTGTTTCCTCTAGTTGGTTCTGTCACAAACCGTTCTAAAAAGCAATCCTGAACCGTATCAAGAAAGCCACTAGACTCAAGATTTCCTGTCATATTGTTCCAATCAATTTGTCTAAAGTTAAAATATCCCATAATCACAACATTTTCATATCTAGATGCCTTATGAATTTCGTCCCATAACAGCTTACTGCCCTCCCTATCAAGGTTTGGGGGCCTATAAATCACACCCAAAATTAATTTGTCACGTCCCTCGAGAAACTGTAGCCAAACAGATTCTGTGTTCGATGTTTCTAGTCTTATATCATGTCTAAGACAACAATTTAAATTTTCTCTGACATACATCGCCACGCCACCACCCTTCCTGTTGACCCTATCAGTGTGGAATAATTTATAACCCTGTATGTTGCATTCAGAAGGCATTTCTCTATCTTTCAGGTTGAACCAGGTCTCTGTTATACCAATAATATCTATATTACCTACACTTGCAAGTAATCTTAGCTCATCTATCTTATTTCTTAGACTCCTACTATTTGTATAGTAAACCTTAAGGGACCTAGTCACTCGTTGCCCTCTACTATCTCTCTTTGTTTGTTGATCAATTGATTTGCCATTACTAGCAACGTTATTTTGAATATTGTCTTTTAAACATATCCCTGAGGTATCCCGGTAATAACTGCTGTTTTTAACCCTAATGCTGCAGCCTGATTGTTTCCCACCAACACCCATAACTCTATAATCTATCAGTTTAAATTCCAAGACAAGTCATTAATTACCCTCTCAATTGAATTGGCTAATGCAACCACTCCATCCCCAGAGAGATGAACCCCATCCCTTGCATACATATCACGTTTGTCAAAGAATAGGTCCCAGTTATCAATGAATGGGATTGCAAGTTCCATGCAGTGCCTGTCTAGCCAGCAATTTATATCAATTGCCCTAGACATCCATTCATTGCCCACTCCCTTTCTAGGCAAGATGCTACATATGACTGGGATCCCTCCCTTAGACCTAACTACTTCTATGGCTGACCTGTACTTATCCAGCAGCTCCTCTCTCCTGCCCTTCCCAATGTCATTACCCCCAGCACTAAGACAGATAATGGGCTTTTTCCCATTACCTGCCATAATATTATCCAACCTGCTGACTATGTCACCAACACCAGCTCCAGGAAGACACACTCTCTGTCTGACCTTTCTGCCTCTGTTACAAAATGCACGGTCCATATATCTTACCTGAGAATCGCCTACTATTAAAATATTCTTACCTTGATTAGCAGGGGAATCAGTGGTACCTTCAACCTCACTAACCACTGAAGTACACTCGTCTTGGAGAACAGAGAATCGATTTCCTATCTTCACATCTTCTCTATTAACTCTCATCTTCCTTCTTCCTGAACTGTGAACCACTTGCCACTTAAAGCGGCTGCCACTGTCACTGCTGGTGACCATTCCTTCCTTACCAGCTAAATCCTTCTCACACTCGCTCCCAAACTCATCTATGCGAAGTTTCAGCCTCCTATTTTCCTCCTGAAGAAGTTGAATCTCCTTCATCACTTGAACCTGAGATTCTAAAACACTACAACAAGCCATGGTGCTTGGTAACAGCCCACGCTAACTGCGAAGAGCTTAGGCAGGTATGACTGCAGGTGACCACTGACCTCAAAGTACTCAAACCACTGACCTCAGCGTTTTCTGTGAAATAATCTCCTCTCCTACATACCCCTAACCTGAACCTCACTATTCTCGTGTAAACTCTTATCTGTTTCAGTTACCTTCCGCCTATTCAATACACTTGCATCATCTGCTACATGGATCTCCTACCTACCACATCATATGCCTTTTCCAAATCCATAAATGCAACGAGAACCTCTTTACCTTTATGTAAATACTGTTCACCAATATGCTTCACTATAAATACTTGATCTACACACACAAAAAAAGAAACTTTCATCATTCAACACTTTCACAAATCACTCACACATAATCACTGTCTTTGCAGAGGCGCTCAGATAACCCAGACACCTCCTCTAAAGTGCAGGCATTGTACGTCTCATTTCCAGGACTCAAGTCCAGCTAACCAATTTCCTTGAGTCCCTTCACAAAATATTCCCTTGCTCACACTCCAACAGCTCGTCAGGTCCTAAAAACGATTCGTCTCCATTCACTCCTATCAAACACGCTTATGCTCGTATGCTGGAAGTCCAAGCCCCTCGCCCACAAAACCTCCTTTATCCCCTCCCTCCAACCTTTTCGAGGACTACCCCTACCCTGCCTTCCTTCCCCTACATATTTATATGCTCTCTAAGTCATTCTACTTTGATCCATTCTCTCTAAATAACCAAACCACCTCAACAAACCCTCTTCAGCCCTCTGACTAATACTTTTATTAACTCCACGCCTTCTCCTAATTTCCACACTCCAAATTCTCTACATAATATTTACACCACACATTGCCCTTAGACAGGACATCTCCACTGCCTCCAACCGCCTCCTCGCTGCAGCATTTACAACCCAAGCTTCACACCCATATAAGAGTGTTGGTACTACTATACTTTCATACATTTCCCTTCTTTAACTCCATGTACAACGTTTTATGTCTTCACATATACCTCAACGTACCACTCACCTTTTTTCCTTCATCAATTCTATCGTTTACCTTATCCGCTGACAAATCAACTCCCCAATATCTGAAAATATAAACTTCTTCCATACTCCGTCTCTCTCCAATGTGATATCCAATTTTTCTATATCTAAATCGTTTGACATCATCATCACCACACTCTTATCTATGTTCACTCTCAACTTTCTACCTTTACACACCCTCCCACATCGGCGGTTTCTAGCCGATGTCTTGCCAGAGGCGCGTTTACACTGCAGTTATAAAACTGCAACATTAACACCCCTCCTTCAGAATGCAGACACTGTACTTCTCATCTCCAGGACTCAAGTCTGGCCTGCCAGTTTTCTCGAATCCCTTCATAAATATTACCTTGCTCAAACTCCAACAGCACATTAAGTCCTAAAAACCATTTGTTTCTATTCGCTCATATCTAACACGCTCACGCTGTCTTCATCTGGACTACTCTCACCATTAATTTACACTCGCTGATTAGATCATCTTGTACAATAAACTTTCTTAATTTCCAGGAACCAATTACATTTTGTTTTATAATCCGAGACGTTTACCCATTTCCTGCTTTAAGCCATTTCCTGCAAGTTTTTATCAGGTTCATAAGAAATGACTGCTGCTAAAACGTAGTCCATGATATATTATAATGCCTTTGTGCGCTATACAAGCAATGTTATTGTAAATTTGCCAAATACATATATTGTTTCTGTTTATTCGTAGCTACCTCTCTGTAAAACTCACAAATGTAAGTAAAACTCTGTGATGAAAGAGTCGGTAATTAGTGTTAATGAATCATTGTGATGTTCCATTGAACAGCTATTCAAGAGGTATGAAATCTCCGAATTAATTAAGAAAATGTAATATTCTGATTATCCCGAGTACTAATGACACTTTTACCTAGAAGACTTATCACATTATAGAACACCTACCTTCACCAATATACCATCAACACACTGTAGACTTACCAGAAACGGGTGTAGCTAGGAGAGCAATGAGCAGCACAGTAACTGCCAACAAGCGTCTCACTCTCTTCCAGCCAGCTGCTGACACACGACAAGCTGTGGATGAAATACTTCGTCCAGATGAGGGTACGAGGCCATCTTGCTTATAACTGAGGCCTCCGGCTGGTGTTATGAAATCCTCTACGGACGATAATAGTATCCGGGCTGGTGATGGGATAGCAAGTTGATGTGAGGTCATATTGTCATGAGGCTGGATGCCCACACTGTCCAGTACGATTGACGTGTTTCCGCTACGTGAGAGCGACAAGCGAGGAGTGATGGGCGTCTCTGACACGTCCACCGAGTCAGGGACAGATGTCAGAGTATCAAGGGGAGACACCCATTGTTTATGGCAGCGTGAAAATCTCGGAGATAGCTGCTTATATAAAAATGCTGCTAAACGTTTGTTTCGAAACATGGCCGAGTTTATGTTTGTGTTAGATACTCTGGGACCTTGATGGTAGTCAAGCGATGGTGCTAATGAATCTGTGTTGAAATTAGAATATCTTGTGCTCGATGCTGGTGACTGAGGATGCTGCATAACGCTGAGCCTGCCTACTGTACACACTCCTTCCCCAGCACACATGACACTGCAGGGTGTAGATACCTCAACCTCAGTGTCTATGTCCAAGTTTATGTGACATGCCTTATCATCTACATTATTTATGCTATCAACTAGTTTAATTCTATCTCCTAACTCATAACCTAAATTTTCTACATCGCTACTTAAGTTTCTTTCTGTGATGCCTGTATTTTTGCCTTCGTTTCCTGATTTTATTGACAGTTTATTTAAATACTGATTATCGCCACTTGACTTGTTCTGTAACTGACTTCTGGAATCATTACCTCCGGTGCTCATTTCATTCCAGTCAACACATTGGCTTACGTTTAAAGGAGCTGCTCTATGCTCATTACACTTTATCATACTAAAATGCCAGGCTTCCCCTAACCCCATACTTAATGCGACGTTGAGGTCCCTTTGTGATGCCATGGGAATATCTATAACAACATCGGCAAACACACTTACTGAAGGCATCATTTTAAACACATATTATAAAAGTAGCAATCTAGTTGTTGCTAGGAAGACGCAAGATCTGTGATTGGCCAAAAATTCTATCACCGAACTTTGTATCGGTCTTTGTCAGGTAAAAAACAATATTTTGCGATGTTTGTGACGGTCCATGACAAATTATAGGTAACAACGAACGAAGATTTTCATATTTTAATTTTATGATGATGTCGTTGATGTAGTTGATGTCGTTGATCTTGTGTTTGCTGTTGCAACACTCGTATTTTTGCTTCTTTTCTCGTTCACTCGCTGACACCAGATCGTGGGCCCTGGAAACAGAAAACCTTGAGTTGTCACATGATAACAAAAAGGTAAATGTTGTCTAAGCAAATCTTAAAACATCCCAGTAATAAAATATAATATAATAATAATAATAATAATATTAATAATAATAATAATAATAATAATAATAATAATAATAATAATAACAATAATATCTTCATGTACTACAAGTACATGTACAAGGTATACAGTCCTAGCTGACATCAATGACATACTGCTATATAGAAAACCCCTTGTTATGCAGAGTATTTCGGGCAAATTAGGTCCTTGTCCCAGGATGCATCCCACACCAGTCGACTTACACCCAGGTACCCATTTTCCTGATGGGTGAACATTGACAACCGGCGTAAGGAAACACGTCCGATGTTTCCACCCCTTCGCCGGGAATCGAACCCGAGCACCTCATTGTGTGAAGCGAGAGCTTTCGCCACCAGGGAAGGGAAAAAATGGAATGCTGAGCCTAAGAACATTCCAACAGGTAGAGAAACAGAACAAGAGGATGGAACACCCACTAAACAGAACAATAACATGGAACACCCACTAAACAGAACAATAACATGGAACACCCTTTGAAAAGAAACAATAACTTGGAACAACCTCTTAGCAGAAACCTCTGAACAGATTAGATTTAGATTTTGCCACCGTAGTGGCTAGTTTATTGTGCACCCACACGGTGAACGGTAGCGTAAAGACCTAAAACCTAGCCCCCAAAAGGGCTAAAAGGAATACATCTGCATTTATGTCTACAGTTCACTTATCTGTTACAAACATACTTGGGAAATTTGCTTAAGGTCTATCTCTGTATTCCTGAATAAGTGGACAGTTAAGCACATAGCGTTCATAGGGATTTCTACATATTTTACATTTGGTTTGATCATCATCTGTGTGTCTGCCAAATTCCTAGAAATACTTGTGACCAAGCTTAAGCCTGGCTACTACAACATCAGTCAGGCGGTTCACTTTTCAAGTTGCTCCATTAACATTCTTATCTACGTTCATGTTATCATAGTGGGTTATAGATCTACTCAGGCTTCTAACTGCATTCCTATAACATTCAGTTTCATTATTTACTTCTCTTCTAATATTATTCCTAATGCTTCAGGGTACTTTTCTTGGCTTACATATGAGAAGAGAAACCCAGAGAAGAAGAACAATAAGATGGAACAACCTCAGGGCAGAACAATAAGATGGAACAACCTCAGGGCAGAACAATAAGACGGAACAACCTCAGGGCAGAACAATAAGATGGAACAACCTCAGGGCAGAACAATAAGACGGAACAACCTCAGGGCAGAACAATAAGATGGAACAACCTCTTGGCAGAACAATAAGATGGAACAACCTCAGGGCAGAACAATAAGATGGAACAACCTCTTGGCAGAACAATAAGATGGAACAACCTCAGGGCAGAACAATACGATGGAACAACCTCAGGGAAGAACAATAAGATGGAACAACCTCAGGGCAGAACAATAAGATGGAACAACCTCTAGCCAGAACAATAAGATGGAACACTCTTTGAACAGAAGAATAAGATGGAACAACCTCTTGCCAGAACAATAAGATGGAACACTCTTTGAACAGAAGAATAAGATGGAACAACCTCTGAGCAGAAACACGGAAAGCCACAACAATACGTGGAAATACATTACAAACAAGCAGAGAGAGAAAATAAAGAATGTGTTGAGAGGTTCGGACAATTAACTTCACATTTTTCATTCACTGGACAATAATATAATATTTGTACTAGTTCACGTTGCAATAAATGATACTCATCAACTGTGTAAACAAAATTTTGTAAATAATAAACGAAGAAAATATCTCAAACACAATAAAAAGTTATCAGTTTTCTCTCATAAATGTGTTATGTGTCTGTATTACTCTGAAGAAAATACTAAGGGTGCTAAGGGTGCAGATATTTACTTAAGGGTGCTAAGGGTGCAGATATTTATTTAAGGGTGCTAAGGGTGCAGATATTTATTTAAGGGTGCTAAGGGTGCAGATATTTATTTAAGGGTGCTAAGGGTGCAGATATTTACTTAAGGGTGCTAAGGGTGCAGATATTTATTTAAGGGTGCTAAGGGTGCAGATATTTACTTAAGGGTGCAGATATTTATTTAAGGGTGCTAAGGGTGCAGATATTTACTTAAGGGTGCTAAGGGTGCATATATTTACTTAAGGGTGCTAAGGGTGCAGATATTTATTTAAGGGTGCTAAGGGTGCAGATATTTACTTAAGGGTGTTAAGGGTGCAGATATTTATTTAAGGGTGCTAAGGGTGCAGATATTTACTTAAGGGTGCTAAGGGTGCAGATATTTATTTAAGGGTGCTAAGGGTGCAGATATTTACTTAAGGGTGCTAAGGGTGCATATATTTACTTAAGGGTGCTAAGGGTGCAGATATTTATTTAAGGGTGCTAAGGGTGCAGATATTTACTTAAGGGTGCTAAGGGTGCAGATATTTACTTAAGGGTGCTAAGGGTGCAGATATTTACTTAAGGGTGCTAAGGGTGCAGATATTTACTTAAGGGTGCTAAGGGTGCAGATATTTACTTAAGGGTGCTAAGGGTGCAGATATTTACTTAAGGGTGCTAAGAGTGCAGATATTTACTTAAGGGTGCTAAGGGTGCAGATATTTACTTAAGGGTGCTCAGGGTGCAGATATTTACTTAAGGGTGCAGATATTTACTTAAGGGTGCTAAGGGTGCAGATATTTACTTAAGGGTGCTAAGGGTGCAGATATTTACTTAAGGGTGCTAAGGGTGCAGATATTTACTTAAGGGTGCTAAGGGTGCAGATATTTACTTAAGGGTGCTAAGGGTGCAGATATTTACTTAAGGGTGCTAAGGGTGCAGATATTTACTTAAGGGTGCTAAGGGTGCAGATATTTACTTAAGCAAGAACTTGAAATTTATCTTCTTAGGTAAAAGGACAAAAGTGCAGCTAATGTGATATTTATTGCGGCAACGTTTCGCTCTGCAGGAGCTTTATCAAACCGCCGAGCTCCTGGAAAGCGAAACGTTGCCACAATAAAATGTCACATTAGTTGCACTTGCGTCCTTTTACCTAACATATTGACGGTAATTCTACCAACATTAATACGAAATTTATCTTCAGTAACGATAAAGGGAAGTATTATGTCAATATTAATTTAAGTTAATGGTTATGTGTGTGTGTGTGTGTGTGTGTGTGTGCGTGTGTGTGCGTGTGTGTGCGTGTGTGTGCGTGTGTGTGCGTGTGTGCGTGTGTGTGCGTGTGTGTGCGTGTGTGTGCGTGTGTGTGCGTGTGTGTGCGTGCGTGTGTGTGCGTGTGTGTGTGTGTGTGTGTGTGTGTGTGTGTGTGTGTGTGTGTGTGTGTGTGTGTGTGTGTGTGTGCGTGCGTGCGTTCGTGTGTGTGTGTGTGTGTGTGTGTGTGTGTGTGTGTGTGTGTGTGTGTGTACTCACCTAGTTGTACTCACCTAGTTGAGGTTGCGGGGGTCGAGTCCGAGCTCCTGGCCCCGCCTCTTCACTGATCGCTACTAGGTCACTCTCCCTGAGCCGTGAGCTTTATCATACCTCTGCTTAAAGCTATGTATGGATCCTGCCTCCACTACATCGCTTCCCAAACTATTCCACTTACTGACTACTCTGTGGCTGAAGAAATACTTCCTAACATCCCTGTGATTCATCTGTGTCTTCAGCTTCCAACTGTGTCCCCTTGTTACTGTGTCCAATCTCTGGAACATCCTGTCTTTGTCCACCTTGTCAATTCCTCTCAGTATTTTGTATGTCGTTATCATGTCCCCCCTATCTCTCCTGTCCTCCAGTGTCGTCAGGTTGATTTCCCTTAACCTCTCCTCGTAGGACATACCTCTTAGCTCTGTGACTAGTCTTGTTGCAAACCTTTGCACTTTCTCTAGTTTCTTCACGTGCTTGGCTAGGTGTGGGTTCCAAACTGGTGCCGCATGTGTGTGTGCATACACACCTATTTGTGGTTGCAGGGGTCGAGTCATAGCTCCTGGCCCCGCCTCTTCACCGTTTGCTACTAGGTCCTCTCTCTCCCTGCTCAATGAGCTTTAATAAAAATCGTCTTAAAACTATGTATGGTTCCAGCCTCCACTAGGTCGCTTTCTAGGCTATTCCACTTCCTGACAACTCTATGACTGAAGAAATACTTCTTAGCATCCCTTTGACTCATCTGAATCGTCAGCTTCCAATTGTGACCCCTTGTTTCTGTGTCCCATCCCTTGAACATCCTGCCTTTGTCCACCTTGTCAGTTCCTTGCGGTATTTTATATGTCGTTACCATGTCTCCCCTGACCCCTTAACCTTTCTTCGTAGGACAGCCCCCTTAGCTCTGGGACTAGTCTTGTTGCGAACCTTTGTACCTTCTCTAATTTCTTGACGTGCTTGACCAGGTGTGGATTCCAAACAGGTGTTGCATACTCCAGCATGGGCCTGACGTATATGGTATACAGAGTCTTGAACGATTCCTTGGTGAGGTTTCGGAACACTATTCTTAGGTTTGCCAGACGCCCGTACGCTGCAACAGTTATCTGATTGATGTGCGCCTCAGGAGATGTGCTCGGTATTATGCTCACCCCCAGATCTTTTTCCTTCAATAAGGTTTGCAGTCTTTGGCCACCTAGACTATACTCTGTCTGCGGTCTTATTTGCCCTTCCCCGATCTTCATGACTTTGCTTTTGGCGGGATTAAATTCAAGGAGCCAGTTGCTGGACCAGGCTTGTAGCCTGTCCAGGTCTCTTTGAATTCTTGTCTGATCCTCGACCAATGTAATTCTTCTCATTAACTTCACATCATCTGCAAACAGGGACACTTCTGAGTCTATCCCTTCTGTTATGTCATTCACATATACCAAAAACAGCACAGGTCCTAGGACTGACCCCTGTGGATCCCTTCTCGTCGCAGGCGCCCACTCTGACACCTTGTCACGTACCATGACTCGTTGTTGCCTCTCTTGTCAGATATTCTCTGATCCATTGCAGTGCCTTTCCTGTTATGTGTGCCTGATCCTCTAGCTTTTGCGTTAACCTCCTGTGAGGAACTGTGTCGAAGACTTTCTTGCAGTCCAAGAAAATGCAGTCTATCCACCCCTCTCTCTCTCGTGTCTTACATCTGTTACCTTGTCATAAGACTCAAGCAGGTTTGTGACACAGGATTTTCCTTCCCTGTAGTCTTTTATAAGCTTGTGTCTTTCTAGGTTCTCCACCATTATCCTCCTGATCTTCTCCATAACTTTGCATACTATACACGTCAGTGGCACAGGTCTGTAGTTTAATGCCTATTATCTGTCTCCTTTCTTAAAAATTTGAACTACATTTGCCATCTTCCATATCTCAGGTAATTGCCCAGTTTCAATGGATGGGTTGAAGATTTTTGTTAGTGGCACACAAAGTATCTCTGCTCCCTCTCTAAGGATTCACAGAGAGATGTCTGGTCCCACCGCCTTTGAGGTATCAAGTTCACATAGCAGCTTCGTGTGTGTGTGTGTGTGTGTGTGTGTGTGTGTGTGTGCTCATCTATGTGTGGTTGCAGGGTTCAAGTCACAGCTCCTGGCCCGGCCTTCACTACAACGCTCTCCACATTGTTTTACTTCCAGACATCTTTAAGGCTGAAGAAATACTTCCTAACATCCCTATAACTCATTTGAGTTTTAAACGTCGAGTTGAGCCCTCATATTCCTATTTCCCATCTCTGAACTGTAAGAAGATAAGAAGGAAGGAACACTGCAGCAGGCCTACTGGCCCATACTTGCCAGATCCTTCTCAAGCCCAAACCCACTAACAAAAATAGTCTCTCAGCCCATTTTCACTTTTACCCAAGGAATAAGCTTTACATGACCCACTTTAATCCACACATGAATTTCGGTCTCCGCTGTCGTCGAATCGGGATTTATTATCATAATCAAGGGGGAAGCGCTAAACCCGGAGGATTATACAGCGCCTGGAGAGGGGGGGATGTGGAAGGCATTCAGGCTTAATTCGGGGAACTGGAGCACAGATCCAATTCCCTAAATCAAGAGCCCCTCACCAACATCAAGGAACCTTCTTTGAGGGGTCGAATCGGGAAAAACATTTTTTTTTTTGATTATTATTATTATAATCAAAAAGAAGCGCTAAGCCACAAGGGCTATACAGCGCTGCTTTTTTTTTTTTTTTTTTTTTTTTTTTTTTTTGAACATTTGAATCTATTGTATTAAGGGTTTTAGAAGTTATCTGAGCCATTCCAGGATGCTGACAATGTGCTCAGCATTTTTGATTGGAGGGTATAAGAATCTGCCAATTTTCCCAAGAATCTGGCCTTCCTTACATTCTGTCCCTGTTCACCTTGTCAGTTCCTCTCAGATTTAAATATCATTATCATATTCCCCTTAGTCCTCCAGTCCTGTAGTGTATTCAAGATTTGAAAAATGGACACAAATGCGGTATGATCGTTTACTGAGTACGTTTCGCCCATCCAGCAGGTTTTATCAAGCTACAAACAGATCTTCCTGAACAGAGTACATGAGTATATATAGGAAACACAGTGACGTGAAGAGTCAGGTGAGGAATGTTTAGAAGGTTGATTTGAAGACTGACCAGCATGGAATGCACAACAATGAAGTTTCTAGGCAAGTGTCTCAGCTATGTCGTAAAAGCCATTGTTCTGGTTGAAATTACTAGATATACAAATGAGTGATGATTCCAAGATCTTGTGGCACTGATTGTCTTCTTCCCTGGTGATAAATCTTGCATCTCTGTAGTTGATTAAATAGTTGTGAAGGTTTCGGTGTAGAACGCAGGCATTCTTCAAGTCGTCCATTCTGCCTGTGTATTGGTATTCTGAAATATGTGTTTGGAGGTCCATGGATGTCTCGTCCACGTATAATTCGTTCCAATCATTGCAAGGGATTACGTAAACCCCTGCAGATGATTGTACCTTGTCGTGTCCCCTACTGGTGATGTCTTTGATGGTGGTGATGTAGAGATTGATACTTGGATTGCGGTATTGGAAAAAATGTTGGATACGTGTTTGGCAACGGAGTTGGTGGGAAGACTACCACTTACCTCCAGGACTAGTCCTGTTGCAAACCTTTGCCATTTCTCCTTTTTTTTGATATGTTTGACTTTTATTATTATTATAATCATAACTAAGTGCTAAATCCATAAGGGTCACGCAGCGCTGATATGTTTTACCAGGTGTGGATGCTATACTAATTCTGCATAAGCCAGTAAGAGCCTGGCGTACACGGTGTACAGTGCCGTGAATGACTCCTTACTTAGATGTCGAAAAACTGTTCTTAGAATTTCCAGACGTGCGCATATGCTGTAGCAGTAATTTGGCTGATGTGCGCCTTAGGAGATGTGCTCGGAATGAAACTCAACCCGAGGTCCATGTCTTGAGTGGGTTTGCAGTATTTACCCGCCCCTAGAGCCTGTGCTCCGTCTGCTGTCTTCTTTGTCTTTCTCTAAGCTTCATAAATTTGCACTTGGAGAGATTGAACTCCAGGAGCCATTTGTCAGATCTAGCCTGTAGCCTGTCCAGTTTCCTTTGTAGCCTTTCCTAGTCCTCGTCCACTTCTATTCTCATTAGTTTCATGTCTGCGAACAAGGATACCTCTGACTCTATTTCCTCTATCACGTCATTCACGTATACAAAAAAACTGCACCGACCGTAGGACTGATCATTGTGGAACCCCACTAGTGACATGCACCCATTCCGACACCTCGTCACGGACCATAACTCGTCGTTTCTTTCCTCTTATTTCCTGATTCATTGCAGTGCTTTTCCTGTTATTCTTGCCAACTCTTCTAACTTTTGTGCATTATTGTGTCAAAAGCTTTCTTACTTTTCAAGAAAATGCAGTCAACCCATACCTCTCTCTCTCCCAGTGCGTGTGTGTGTACTCACCTAGATGTGGTTGCAGGGGTCAAGTCACAGCTCCTGACCCGTGTGTGTGTGTGTGTGTACTCACCTAGTTGTACTCACCTAGTTGAGGTTGCGGGGGTCGAGTCCGAGCTCCTGGCCCCGCCTCTTCACTGATCGCTACTAGGTCACTCTCCCTGAGCCGTGAGCTTTATCATACCTCTGCTTAAAGCTATGTATGGATCCTGCCTCCACTACATCGCTTCCCAAACTATTCCACTTACTGACTATTCTGTGGCTGAAGAAATACTTCCTAACATCCCTGTGATTCATCTGTGTCTTCAACTTCCAACTGTGTCCCCTTGTTACTGTGTCCAATCTCTGGAACATCCTGTCTTTGTCCACCTTGTCAATTCCTCTCAGTATTTTGTATGTCGTTATCATGTCCCCCTTATCTCTCCTGTCCTCCAGTGTCGTCAGGTTGATTTCCCTTAACCTCTCCTCGTAGGACATACCTCTTAGCTCTGGGACTAGTCTTGTTGCAAACCTTTGCACTTTCTCTAGTTTCTTTACGTGCTTGGCTAGGTGTACTCACCTATTTGTGGTTGCAGGGGTCGAGTCCTAGCTCCTGGCCCCGCCTGTGTGTGTGTGTGTGTGTGTGTGTGTGTGTGTGTGTGTGTGTGTGTGTGTGTGTGTGTGTGTGTGTGTGTGTGTGTGTGTGTGTGCGCAATCGTTTATGGTTTAGTCTGGGTTAAATATCATTCACTGCCGTCGTCTACCGGCATTAAATAAGTGGAATAGACGAGTATAACATACAGTATTAAAAATGGTATTGAATTTACATGTTAAACGGAGGTAAATTGAAGTCATGAACGGCACACTACTTCCAAGTTTCAGTAAAGTTTCTTACCGCAACTACTAATGCAATTTCACTGTTATTTGTACAGCTGTGTGTAGCAGTGATTCTGCTTCTAATTATCACTATACTTCTTTAAACAGCAGAGCAGGCGGAGTTGCGTCACTGCTGAGACTCTCACTACCATCATTGCTACGTCTAATTCCATTACTATTTTTGTTATTAATTGGGTACCTCATTAATAAATATTCGTCTTGATGTAGTTGGTGGCATTACATCAGGAATTCTTTAATTTGAGTTTTCCCAAGCGCAGTATCAAGTTGAATCCTTACGTATGTTTGAAGAGTGCTTATCCAGTTGGTTCATTAATGACGGTATTGACTCTGTGCTTAAGAGTTCCGGCAGGATGCTTGTTTCATTCTATTCTGTTTGTGTTGGGTAAAAGGACACAGGTGCAACTAATGTGACATTTTATTGTGGCAACGTTTCGCTCTCTAGGGGCTTTTACAAGCTCCTGGAGAGCGTGGCAAATGTCACATTAGTTGCACCTGTGTCGTTATAGCTAACATATTGTCGGTAATTCTACCAACATTAATATATGATTCTGTTTGCCAAAAAGAATTTTTACATACGTTCGTGTTGCACCACTTGCCTCGAAGTATCATTCCAGTGTTTGGAAGCATTGACTCCCTTTGTACTTCAAATAGTTCTTCGTTTTGGAAGTATGAAATCTATTCAATATAGTAAAGGTATGAATAAGATCTCAGAGTCTGCGTTTTCTGAGAGAGAAAAGACTTAGTGTTTTGAGTCTTCCTTCATATGATTTATTTCTTAGTGATGTTACAAGTATAGTTGTGCTTCTCTGTAACCTCTCTAGTTTGTCTTCGTCTTTTATGTAACTAGACGGTATATTCAAGACGTGGTCTAGTATGTGCATTATAAAGAGTAAGTGTGCGTTCTGATAAAGGACAATGGTATAAAATACAGCACCATGGGTAAACACATAAATGCAGTATAATGTGATCCTTTATTGACAACGTTTCGCCCAAGCAGTGAGATTTTTCATGTATTTTGAAGAAGCATACTACGAGGCTAATTATTATTATTATAATCAAGGGGGAAGCGCTAAACCCGGAGGATTATACAGCGCCTGGGGGGGGATGTGGAAGGCATTCAGGCTTAATTCGGGGAACTGGAGCACAGATCCAATTCCCTAAATCAAGAGCCCTTCACCAACATCTAGGAACCTTCCTTGAGGGGACTACGAGGCCAAAAGATTGTGAATAAATGATTACATTAAACAGCATTTGTGTCTTTATCAATAGTTTCTGAAATTTTGTATATGACATTCCTGACTATATCACCTAACATTGTGTTGGCTCTGCTACTCGCAGATGCCAGTGTTTGGTACTTTTAAGGTCGTTTATTATAAGTACCCCAAATTCATTTTTCTTCACTTGTTTCGGTTAATTTATTGTCAAAGATTTTTTTATTCGTGACTGAGATTTTTATATCTGTCGTCATTCAGACTCACCATCCATATCTCTGACCACAGCGCCAATCTAGCCACATCCCTCTGGATGCTCAATTATTCTGCTTGGGTACTATATTTTTTCCCAAAAAATTTTGCAGAATTAAACATATTATTGTGGCATACTAAGAGTATGTTATATTTTAGTTATATTTTAGCCTATGTCACACGCCCATATAAGTATGCCCTCCCGACCTGAAAACCAGATATTAAATGCACAACGAGCGGGACCCCTATGCTGTGCCACCACCTTGGTTCAACTCCGTCATTTACAAGGAAACCCACCAAAGTTGTGAAGCGATGTTGGACACTCGAGGAGCACATTAGCAGACGTACCTCAAGTCTGGTCGGCCACAGTTCTCATTCTATCTCTTGATTTCAAAATTTGCTTTTTACATATTGTAGTATATAAATTGTACATATACTTGCATGCTGTATATATATATATATATATATATATATATATATATATATATAGAGATATATATATATATATATCAGATTATTGTAACTGCTCGTTGATGCGGGTATTCAAACAGGAGGCTGAAATTAATAATTGAGACACCGCTGACACGAGTGTCCTCGGATCACGAGAAAAGCATTCAGCTCTGCTAGATGCATGATCTTTGCAGGAGCGCTGGGTCAGTGGTAAGGTGACACTTTGTGTTGGCTCGAGGTGGGACAATGTGCTGTGGGGTCGAGCCCTGGTCTGCCGCAGTTATGTAAATGATTCAAAATCACTTGTTTCGTGATTTCATTTATAAATATATATATATATATATATATATATATATATATATATATATATATATATATATATATATATATATATATATATATATATATATATTTACTCACTACTGTCTTCTGCTGGTTCATTTCTACCTTGGTTATGGTGTTACAACCAGGTGTACAGGCCACTAGACTACACCTATGTTCGTAATAATTATTTGTACTTCGTGAAAAATATTTGACAGAGAATCAAGCAGTCCGTGAGGAACTCTACTCCTTACGTCTGGCTACTCAGAGAGCTCACTCTTCGCCACCACTCTCTGTTTCCAGTTTGTAAGCGAGCAGTTAATCCAGTCAACAAGTTTGTTGACTGATGGGGCACCTTACTGAATGTGTACTTTTTAAATCCAGACATTGTACACCTTTTGGGAATTTGTCCTACCAGCTGACACATATAAATAACAAAAATTGAGAGAGAGAGAGAGAGAGAGAGAGAGAGAGAGAGAGAGAGAGAGAGAGAGAGAGAGAGAGAGAGAGAGAGAGAGAGAGAGAGAGAGAGAGAGGCAGCAAATAGCAACTACAACACTTTGTACCCTTCTCCTGATCATCGCTTCATCTCAGATCATTTATTGCTAGGATGACTCGTGTGTGCAACATATTTGTACAGCATAACGACATCAGCAGTATAAAGCTATTTGACCAAATGAAATCACTGGCGACAACTTCATCTTGTTCCCTGTTTGTATATCTCTTAACAGTACAATAACAAGGCTTTCAAATGAGCTGATATAGGTAACAGCTTGTAAAAAAGTTACAAACTCCAAACCTAGCCTTGTAAAACCCTTTGTCAAAGAGAAAGAGAGAGTTCCCTCTCGCTCACTGACATCGCTGAGAAGGACAAGAGCGACAGGTGAGCACACATTGTTGTCGGGTAGAGATTAGTAGTTAAAAAAAAATTGTAGATGTAACATCTGGGATGCCTGCCAACATTACCTGAAGAGAGGCGTTAATCGTAATGTAAACATTATGGACAAGTGGTTAGAGGGTGATTTTAGCACTTGTCTAGACGCAGAGTCAAAAACTGACTATTTCTTAAATAAATTACAATTGTTTTTTACTAATTTTCTGAACATACCGTTATACTGAGGGAATTGTATCAGTAATTTATCCATTTTTAACGATAAAAAAATTCCAGAAATAATTGTCGTCTTGCACTACCATCTATATTCAGTGTCAGTAACACATTAAATCTAATAAGTCTTCCTGCGTCAACATGACAAAATTTGCCACACCTAATAGAAACCACAAGTTGCTCCGTTTGTACACTCTCAGTCCCGTGTTTCAATGTCTTACAAGACAAGCAGAATATTTCCAGCTTAATTACACTAACATCAACGTGCCTTGTAACTTCCACTGTGTAATATATCTATCTGGAACTTGAGGTTCATGTTTACTTCTACAAACACCGATTCATACTTCACAATTGAAATATGCGCTATTATGGACAAAAACACATGCATTAAACTAATAGTTGTATATGTAAAGCAAATGCTTCACTTTCTTAAGTGCAGACAAGATATGATACAGGAAGATAAATAACTTTAAACTGCTGCTGCATTTCCAGGAGACAATCCTGTCAAAGGACATTGATATTCAAACTCTGATGGAAGCATTCCTGGATGTACGCTTCTGTTTACCTTGCCACCTATAAACTAAAAAAAAGCAAAAGGCAAGACAATTAATTTCATTCAAATGCAGACTGCAAGAACACATTGCAAGCATAGTGTTTGACAGCTACACTCGAGTGAATACCACACACCATCATAAAAATATGTACGTTGGCCAGACGCAAAAGACATCGAAAACTGCGAGCTTGGGAAAGAGCAGCGAAAAAAGTTGTATGCATTTTTTTCCATCAGTAAAGTCACTCGTTGCATCAATAACACGTCAGAAAACTTCCTCTGCCAACTTGTCAATGGTATTAAAAACAGCGAGTTATACTCACTGCAAACGTAAAGTTTACTCTCGTTGCAGATCTTTTGATTTACTACCATGTTATTTTTAGGGTGTTTCATTTTGTTTGCTCTTTGTCACCAATAAAACTGGGGAAAACATTAATAATGTAATTAATATCCTTATTAAGAGAGTTTATGGAATCGACTGAACGCTATTGTGGGAATATATTCTGAGAGTTACTGAGTGAGCGATGTCAGTGACAAGAAAGAATAAAGAACTTGTAGCTGACATCATGACTGCTGCTTCATCAGTGTCCTGGGTACACTGCAGTGTCCTGAGTACACTGCAGTGTCCTGAGCACACTGCAGTGTCCTGGGTACACTGCAGTGTCCTGGGAACACTGCAGTGTCCTGGGAACACTGCAGTGTCCTGAGTACACTGCAGTGTCCTGAGTACACTGCAGTGTCCTGAGTACACTGCAGTGTCCTGAGTACACTGCAGTGTCCTGAGTACACTGCAGTGTCCTGAGTACACTGCAGTGTCCTGAGTACACTGCAGTGTCCTGAGCACACTGCAGTGTCCTGGGAACACTGCAGTGTCCTGGGAACACTGCAGTGTCCTGGGTACACTGCAGTGTCCTGGGTACACTGCAGTGTCCTGGGAACACTGCAGTGTCCTGAGTACACTGCAGTGTCCTGGGAACACTGCAGTGTCCTGGGAACACTGCAGTGTCCTGAGTACACTGCAGTGTCCTGGGAACACTGCAGTGTCCTGGGAACACTGCAGTGTCCTGGGAACACTGCAGTGTCCTGGGTACACTGTGGTGCCCTGGGTACACTGCAGTGTCCTGGGTACACTGTAGTGTCCTGGGTACACTACAGTGTCCTGGGTACACTGTAGTGTCCTGGGTACACTGCAGTGTCCTGGGTACACTGCAGTATCCTGGGTACACTGCAGTTTCCTGGGTATACTGCAGTGTCCTGGGTACACTGCAGCCCTGGGTACACTGCAGTGTCCTGAGTACACTGCAGTGTCCTGAGTACACTGCAGTCCTGGGTACACTGCAGTGTCCTGAGTACACTGCAGGGTCCTGAGTACACTGCAGTGTCCTGGGTACACTGCAGTGTCCTGAGTACACTGCAGTGTCCTGGGTACACTGCAGTGTCCTGGGTACACTGCAGTGTCCTGAGTACACTGCAGTGTCCTGAGTACACTGCAGTCCTGGGTACACTGCAGTGTCCTGAGTACACTGCAGGGTCCTGAGTACACTGCAGTGTCCTGGGTACACTGCAGTGTCCTGAGTACACTGCAGTGTCCTGGGTACACTGCAGTGTCCTGGGTACACTGCAGTGTCCTGGGTACACTGTAGTGTCCTGGGTACACTGCAGTGTCCTGGGTACACTGCAGTGTCCTGGGTACACTGCAGTGTCCTGGGTATACTGTAGTGTCCTGGGTACACTGCAGTGTCCTGGGTACACTGCAGTGTCCTGGGTATAATGCAGTGTCCTGGGTACACTGCAGTGTACTGGGTACACTGCAGTGTCCTGGGTACACTGCAGTGTCCTGGGTACACTGCAGTGTCCTGGGTACACTGCAGTGTCCTGAGTACACTGTAGTGTCCTGGGTACACTGCAGTGTCCTGAGTACACTGTAGTGTCCTGGGTACACTGCAGTGTCCTGGGTACACTGCAGTGTCCTGGGTACACTGCCGTGTTCACAGACAGTATCTTGCTGCTAACTGCAAACTGAAGTGCGCTGGATGTTACACAGCAAAATTTTGACGAAGTTCTTTTAGATACGATGTGAAATTCGGCAATTACTTGTTGTCAACACGTTTTATTTGCTTTGCTGAACCGACTTTAAGTCTCTAAGTTTTCAGCGCAACAGTATTCAGAGATCAGGACGAGGTCGAAACACTGATGAAATAAACAGGTGTATTTCGGTCACCCCGAGATCCGAGAAAGGTATCCCCGAATTGTATTAACTAAGTCCCTTGTACCTCAGTGTACGCGACTGGAATAGTGCAGAGTGCAGCCAGAGTTTATAATATCAGCAGTGGTGATTTAAAGAAACTCAGAAAAGGCATTCAGGTCACCATATAAAATTAATATCACATTTCCTTCAGTAATAATGAGAAATTAGGACATACCCATACCCAGTCCAGTTCCGACGCATTTTCTTTTTCTAAGAAATTTCTATCCTAAAAAAAATCTATACTCATTAAATTAAAAAAAAATCCAAAAATGCAATTTTCTTCTTAATTCTCTACAATCTCATAAGAAAAAAATATTAATTTCTTAATCCAATTTAATAAAATTACTTAATGGCAAATTAGCATCCACATAGCTAAAAATCGAAAGAAAAATTCTTCCAAATAAGATAGACGAAGATTTGAAGACGATCAGACAAAGCATTGTCTAGTTATTACTTGATAAACATTTTAGCAAATTGATATTCACAGCTCAAAGTGAACTCCAAATTTTACGTGAACAAACCCCACCAACGGTGAAAGTTGCAAGTTGATCAGGCCAGACATTCTCCTGTAACTGATTTGGTTCCAACGATTCCAAGTATTTTTGTAATTTCGCTAAAATTTCAAATTTGCAACTACTCAGACTAAACTTATGGGGCATCATTATTCCTACCGAATGCATTATCATTAATACTTTGAATCCGATCTGAAGAAGCATTCTTTAGTTACTGAATA
>NW_027200416.1:0-20994 GCF_038502225.1 Cherax quadricarinatus | reverse complement strand
CAATGAAATATATATTTTTCATTAGGTTCAGAATGATTTTGGCGAAATTATTGCATACACAAATTTTCTCTTGTCTTATATGGCAAGATGAGCGTTGCTGTTTAATCCAAGATCGCAAGTTCTGCCTATTCGGCACGACATATATATATATATATATATATATATATATATATATATATATATATATATATATATATATATATATATATATATATATATATATATATATATAATATAGGGAAGTACCACCTCTATGGCTGGAATGGGGACCCTCATCCTCAGAGACGACAATAAACGTACCTCAGGGAAAACAACCACTTTGAAAGAATAGAGAAATTCCAAGCGCTTTCCTGACTACTAAGACTTACCTGAAATCTTGCATGTTTATGAGACAGAAAAAAGACAGCAGCAATCCTACCATCATGTAAAACAATTACAGGCGTCTGTCTTACGCTCATTTGGCAGGACGGTAGTACCTCCCTGGGTGGTTGCTGTCTACCAGCCTACTACCTAGGATATCTACCTATCTCTCTCTCTCTCTCTCTCTCTCTCATATATATATATATATATATATATATATATATATATATATATATATATATATATATATATATATATATATATATATATATATATATATATATATATATATATATATATATATATTATTTTTTTTTTATTATCACACTGGCCGATTCCCACCAAGGCAGGGTGGCCCGAAAAAGAAAAACTTTCACCATCATTCACTCCATCACTGTCTTGCCAGAAGGGTGCTTTACACTACAGTTTTTAAACTGCAACATTAACACCCCTCCTTCAGAGTGCAGGCACTGTACTTCCCATCTCCAGGACTCAAGTCCGGCCTGCCGGTTTCCCTGAATCCCTTCATAAATGTTACTTTGCTCACACTCCAACAGCACGTCAAGTATTAAAAACCATTTGTCTCCATTCACTCCTATCAAACACGCTCACGCATGCCTGCTGGAAGTCCAAGCCCCTCGCACACAAAACCTCCTTTACCCCCTCCCTCCAACCCTTCCTAGGCCGACCCCTACCCCGCCTTCCTTCCACTACAGACTGATACACTCTTGAAGTCATTCTGTTTCGCTCCATTCTCTCTACATGTCCGAACCACCTCAACAACCCTTCCTCAGCCCTCTGGACAACAGTTTTGGTAATCCCGCACCTCCTCCTAACTTCCAAACTACGAATTCTCTGCATTATATTCACACCACACATTGCCCTCAGACATGACATCTCCACTGCCTCCAGCCTTCTCCTCGCTGCAACATTCATCACCCACGCTTCACACCCATATAAGAGCGTTGGTAAAACTATACTCTCATACATTCCCCTCTTTGCCTCCAAGGACAAAGTTCTTTGTCTCCACAGACTCCTAAGTGCACCACTCACTCTTTTTCCCTCATCAATTCTATGATTCACCTCATCTTTCATAGACCCATCCGCTGACACGTCCACTCCCAAATATCTGAATACGTTCACCTCCTCCATACTCTCTCCCTCCAATCTGATATTCAATCTTTCATCACCTAATCTTTTTGTTATCCTCATAACCTTACTCTTTCCTGTATTCACCTTTAATTTTCTTCTTTTGCACACCCTACCAAATTCATCCACCAATCTCTGCAGCTTCTCTTCAGAATCTCCCAAGAGCACAGTGTCATCAGCAAAGAGCAGCTGTGACAACTCCCACTTTGTGTGTGATTCTTTATCTTTTAACTCCACGCCTCTTGCCAAGACCCTCGCATTTACTTCTCTTACAACCCCATCTATAAATATATTAAACAACCACGGTGACATCACACATCCTTGTCTAAGGCCTACTTTTACTGGGAAAAAATTTCCCTCTTTCCTACATACTCTAACTTGAGCCTCACTATCCTCGTAAAAACTCTTCACTGCTTTCAGTAACCTACCTCCTACACCATACACTTGCAACATCTGCCACATTGCCCCCCTATCCACCCTGTCATACGCCTTTTCCAAATCCATAAATGCCACAAAGACCTCTTTAGCCTTATCTAAATACTGTTCACTTATATGTTTCACTGTAAACACCTGGTCCACACACCCCCTACCTTTCCTAAAGCCTCCTTGTTCATCTGCTATCCTATTCTCCGTCTTACTCTTAATTCTTTCAATTATAACTCTACCATACACTTTACCAGGTACACTCAACAGACTTATCCCCCTATAATTTTTGCACTCTCTTTTATCCCCTTTGCCTTTATACAAAGGAACTATGCATGCTCTCTGCCAATCCCTAGGTACCTTACCCTCTTCCATACATTTATTAAATAATTGCACCAACCACTCCAAAACTATATCCCCACCTGCTTTTAACATTTCTATCTTTATCCCATCAATCCCGGCTGCCTTACCCCCTTTCATTTTACCTACTGCCTCACGAACTTCCCCCACACTCACAACTGGCTCTTCCTCACTCCTACAAGATGTTATTCCTCCTTGCCCTATACACGAAATCACAGCTTCCCTATCTTCATCAACATTTAACAATTCCTCAAAATATTCCCTCCATCTTCCCAATACCTCTAACTCTCCATTTAATAACTCTCCTCTCCTATTTTTAACTGACAAATCCATTTGTTCTCTAGGCTTTCTTAACTTGTTAATCTCACTCCAAAACTTTTTCTTATTTTCAACAAAATTTGTTGATAACATCTCACCCACTCTCTCATTTGCTCTCTTTTTACATTGCTTCACCACTCTCTTAACCTCTCTCTTTTTCTCCATATACTCTTCCCTCCTTGCATCACTTCTACTTTGTAAAAACTTCTCATATGCTAACTTTTTCTCCCTTACTACTCTCTTTACATCATCATTCCACCAATCGCTCCTCTTCCCTCCTGCACCCACTTTCCTGTAACCACAAACTTCTGCTGAACACTCTAACACTACATTTTTAAACCTACCCCATACCTCTTCGACCCCATTGCCTATGCTCTCATTAGCCCATCTATCCTCCAATAGCTGTTTATATCTTACCCTAACTGCCTCCTCTTTTAGTTTATAAACCTTCACCTCTCTCTTCCCTGATGCTTCTATTCTCCTTGTATCCCATCTACCTTTTACTCTCAGTGTAGCTACAACTAGAAAGTGATCTGATATATCTGTGGCCCCTCTATAAACATGTACATCCTGAAGTCTATATATATATATATATATATATATATATATATATATATATATATATATATATATATATATATATATATATATATATATGTCTGTATGTATAATAAGTATGTATGTAAACACGCCGTCCGTCTCCTACCGCGATAGATTGACCCAAAAAAGAAGAACTTCACCATCACTCACTAACTCACTGTCTTCCAAGAGGCTCGCCGATACCACAGTTCAAATGCCCCTCCAAACTGCATATATATGTATATCCCCCTCTAGCGAGTGCTATGCCTGTGTTGTGGTGGTTACAAGAGTTTAGCTCTTTATCTGAGGCGTGTCTGTCCTGCGGACTTGTGTGGTGGCTCTGTTGTATGTATATGTGTTGTTGGTTTATCATAAGGCATACTTTGTGTCTTTACTGTGCGTTCCGTTTTGCCCTTCTCAAATATGTGATGGAACTAAAGGAACAAGAGGAGTAGCAACAGCATTTGTACAGTAATATTTGAAGCCCCGTGGCCTGGTGGCAAAAGTTCTCGCTTCACAAGGTGAGGGTCCGGGTTCGATTCCCGTCGAAGGGATGGAAATATTGGGTGTGTTTCCTTACACCGGTTGTCTATGTTCACCCATCAGTAAAATAGGTACCTGGGTGTTAGTCGACTGGTGTGGGTCGCATCCAAGGACAAAACTGACCTAATTTGCCCGAAATGCTCAGCATAACAAGCGGCTTGCTATACAGTAGTGTGTCACTGATGTCAGGTAGGACTATATACCTTGTATATGTACTTGGTAGTGTGTCACTGATGTCAGGTAGGACTATATACCTTGTATATGTACTTGGTAGTGTGTCACTGATGTCAGGTAGGACTGTATACCTTGTATATGTACTTGGTAGTGTGTCACTGATGTCAGGTAGGACTATATACCTTGTATATGTACTTGGTAGTGTGTCACTGATGTCAGGTAGGACTGTATATGTACTTGTAGTAAATACAAATATTTTTTATTTTTATTTTTTAAAATGGTTAAGGCAATCATTGGTGGGAAAGGTTTCCATGGTAGCTGATGGATACAGAGACCGAGAGAGACAGACAGACAGATTGACATACAGGTAGAGACAGAGACAGTTAACAACGAAGTGAATGCCCTCACTAAACATATCCATAATCTTTCACAGGTAGTATGTAACGCTGCCATCAGATCAGTCTTGGTTTGGATATCTTAGCTGAGAAGCCGCAAGTGATGAGTACAATGTTTAGAGAATGTCCATGAAGCATTCCATTACCAATATCACGAGCCTCAACAGACAGGAATGTCAGGGAATGGAGGATGCGCAGTTCTTGGTCAAATCTGGATCGGAGGCTGACACACTAAACGAAAAGTAGCATCAAGTAGCGTGGGCTCATATCTCTGATTATTCTTGTTCAAGTACCGTCAAGGATATTCACCTGATGAACATTTTACTGGCAAGATACAGGCCTCTTAGTCAGTAAGGAACCCTCCTTTATTTGCCTGTCAATGTTCTTAAAGATGACATTAAGTTAAGAAGAAGTATATCGTCTCCTTAATTCCCAGGACCAAGAAAAGACTGTGGATTGAGATCAGGTGAGCTCAAGATCGCTGAGTAATTGTGGAAACTAGCTGGCATTGCTTCTTACTTTCAATCATCTCTGCCTAGCAAAGTGCAAATGGCCTTTTTTGTGGGTTCGTACGTCACTCTACGTGTGGCGAGCAGTAACAGCCTAGTTGATCAGGTCCTGATCCACCGCGAGGCCTGATCACAGACCGAGCCGCGAGGGCGTTGACCCTCGAAACCTTATCCAGGTATACGCCAGGTATAGTCCCTGCTCACATCAAAAAGATGATCGAGACAATAATCTACCGTCTAACAACAGCATTTTTTGACTCTCCTTCGCTCCATTGTTACCATCAATATAACTTCAGAAAAGGTCACTCTGCAGCTGATCTCTGGTAAAACCTCTTCACTATGCGACACATGTCACTAAATGAATCCAAGATCAACTGCATATTGCTTCTGGACAAGATTGGTGTCTTCGACTAAGTGAGCTACTACGGAGTCTCTTGTTCTGCGCTTCACTTTCTTAGTAATTACGTTCAAGATAGATCAATAAGAGGAATTCTCAATAGGATGGACTCAGCAAGACACTCGGTACCAGTGTTCCACAAAGAAGTATAACTGGTTCATTGTTATGGAATGTCTATTTCAATAACCTACTTTACGACATCCCAAAATTCCATGCCTATACAAATGATTATACTCTAACATGTACTTATGCAAGACAGGAAATGCCAGCTGCTCTCAAGCACATTAGTCACCACCTTACAACTATTTCCCTCTAAAACAAATAATGATAGTCTCTAAGCAACATAATGTTATTGAAACAGTAGTAAGAAGGAATTGATGAGTGATAAAGCATGAAGAATCATAAGCGTTTTGCAAACCAGACAGCCAAGAAGGTAGCAGCACTAAGGCGTGTCTGGTATATGCTCAACTGTAGAGGCTGCAAGACTCTCTACGAGGCACAAGTGCTCTCACATAAATTGAATTTGCTTCACTTTCTTGGATTGCCTGTTCCCATCTCATCATCGACTTCTGACAGAATAGAGAATTGTGAAATGCGACTTCTATCTCGTTGGATCTGGCCTTGGTAGATCTATCCTTTCAATGGAGCTTTCAACACCAGTGTGGGTGGCCATGCTTTTATATACATGTATATGGCTAATGTTGTTAAGATACCATTCTAGGTTTCACTTCGAGACAGGTTTTATGACACATGGCGGTTAGCAAATAGCATTTTCACTCTCACTGTACCGTTCGTAAGAACATCTCTTCGTCCGATTCATTCATTCATAGAATGACTAGTCTTGAACATGTTTGAATATCAATACATCATTAATATTATAAGGTAAAGTAACCAAATGAAATTTCTGACCCAGAGCTGGCTCCAGCGTCATCCTGTTCCCGAGCTGTTAACTAATAATAATAGTAAAAAATATATCAAATATAATGCTAGAGAAGCTTTCAAATATAAGGACGTAGGTAACAGTTCTTAGCTTGTAAATAAAGATAGAAACTCTTAATCAAACCCTGGAAATCAAGGCAGAAATAGAATAGGGAGAGACCCTCGGATGACGGAAAAATTGCTCTTCACCGAAGACTTTTGCTTAAACTATTGTAGATAAACTGAGAAAACTAGGAAGGGTCATATACACGAAGAGTTAAGTTTTTGGCAAAAATGATGGAGCTATTTATGTAGCAATACGTAGAGGAAATGATAAGAAAAATTGTCGAAAACAACTTATTGCAACTGGGTTTGCGTTTTCCTTCAGATCAGGCAGATATATGGAAAAAAATAAGATTATGTCGAGCCGCTAGAGCCAATAACATTGCAAATCCGAATTTTAGCTGCCTGGTAGAAACGATCTTTCAGATGAGGAAAGAAGGAAAATATAGAGTACAGCTAGCTTACAAAAAGTGATTTACACAAAGGTGAGAGCCTTTCTAGATGATGCAACGTTATGTACACTACTAGCTAAAATCATCAACATATCAGCAGAAACTGGGTATCTATTAGAAATATGGAAACGTTGAGCAATAATCCAATATTCAGCCATGCATGATGCATACTGTCGAAGGTAACAGTGATCATCAAATGAAGATAATGAGATGAAACACCTGGAAAGGGAAGGATTCACAGAAGACAACGTATATATGATCTACAACAGGTTGACAGATAAAGGTGAAAAGGGAATGGTAGGCGCACTATATATATTCCTAGATTGTATTAAGGCATTTAAATTTGTACCATACGAGAAACTGATTCGCAAAAATAAAATAGCAACCAGAGATAAGAGATAAGGTACTACAATGAAATGCAGATTCCATGTGGGTCCGTCAGTGTGTTGAAAGACCCATGTGGGATATTCATCGCAAGGAGTGGAGTGAGGCTTGAACCGCCATTAGATTATCAGCAGCTAGGCTAAGAGGAGAATCTCAAGATACTCATGTTATAAATATGAGGTAAGTTAAAGGAAGACTTTTGACTAAGGAAACAGAGGTCGGAAATCTTGAGTAAGTCAAAAGATAATTATAGTGACCTTAACACACTTGAAAATTGCTTCCAATAATCTTAACTAAGAAGCCTTAATGACCATAATTATACACATTATATATCTGACCTACTTTAGAATATGCAACTTCATAATATATCACATATCTGATGAAGCATATAAAGAAATTAGTGAATGTTGCAACACTGTGTTACTATGATTAGTAATGTGTTGTATAGGTTTGCAACATTAGCAAATAGAAAGGTGGTATTGCAAGAGTTTTAATGGAATATAGTGACAGCTAGTGACTAATGACTTAGTTTTATTTGGAGCTGTAACAGTGAAACAGATGTTATTAATAGCAGTGTTGCAACTGTGACAGTGAAACAGATGTTATTAATAACAGTGTTGCAACTGTGACAGTGATACAGTGGTTGAATAAAACACATCAGAAGTAAACGCTTAAAGTTGATCATAAAACTTTTTTCCAGTTATTTTACAGAATACAACAAAATTTATGCTTATGCAACCTTAACGCGTTTGATCCGTTTCAAACGATGCATTAGCTCTTGAAGCCTGATGCCTTTCAGAATTGTTGTAATTTAATCAGAGAAAAGCTTCAAACCGTTATGGGGTCATATAGTTTCTGTAGAACGGGAGGCGTTCACGAAACAGCAAGATATAATAATAATAATAATAATAATAATAATAATAATAATAATAATAATAATAATAATAATAATAATAATAATAATAATAATAATCTTTATTTGTGTAAGTACTTGACACACATATTACAGATCTGGCTGACATCATTAGCATACTACATTGAAAGTTCCTGGTTATGCTAAACATTTTGGACAATTTAGGAGGGTGCTAGCGAAATCATTTTTTTTTATTTTTGGTCCAGTTTCAATGAAATTTTTACAGTGATTTAAGCAGCATTTGAAGCCTACACACTGTGTAGTGACTTTTTGTCTTAAAAGACAGACAGGACAAAAATAAATAGTGCCCTAATCTATAGGGCATAAAACTCTCTCTTTTCTACAAAATTGGTAAGATGCACAATACTCTAGTTGACATCAGATGAAAGATAAGGGCTAGTTAATCTTGGTACTAACCTCGTTTGAGCGAAAATTTCAATAGATTGCATAATAAAAAAATGTTGAAGTTTATTATTTTTTTTAAGAATTTTTGTGGAGAAAAAATAAGTCAATAAAAACAAAGCGGTAAAAAATATTGCAAATCCCCTTTACATACTAGTAGAACCATCATTAATAACGTGTGCAAAAATCATGATGCTCCTAGAAATATTTTTTGCCAAAAATGAAAATGTCAATAACTTATTCCTGAGTTACATATTATGTGTTTTGTAGAACTCTATGGTGATGGCACGCCACACTTCAGTATGTTGCACACCTCAACACATGTTGACTTGAAATGAACACATGTAGTGTACTTAAAATGAAAAAAAATCATAAAAATTGTAATTTTTGGAGGAGAAAAAAAAATTGTCATCATGTCTTTTTGATGACAGCAAAAACACAAAATTACATTTTTGGAAAAATATACTTACAAATATGATAGAAACTAGGTAATTGCATCAACATGTTGCCAGAATTATGCGCTATTATTTGGTAAGAAAACATTTTTCCTACAATTTTTCAGTTTTCCTTTTTTATCACTCCTAAAAAAAATTGCATCCTCCTTAGGTTAATCTTATCACCCAGGATGCGACCCACAACAGTCAACTAACAACCAGCTATCTAGTTCCTTTTAGGTGAAGTGGACACCCATGCCAGGTATTGATCCAAGGCAGTGTGTGAACTGAATATATGTTTATCAAGCCACGAACAGCTCCTTGGATCAAGATCCCCTCACCAACATCAAGGAGAAAATAATGTTAAATCATAAAATAGCACTAAGACATTTCGAGGTTAAAACTAGCAAAATGGCTGATCAGAGGAGCCTTTCTCCAGTAATCGCAGAGGAAATAAATAGAAATAGGCACTGTAGCACTGTGCAGAGGATAACCTGGCATGCAAATAGTCCCCTGAATGGTAGATAAGACACATAGGCAACATTTAGGCAACTTTATTCCGAAACGTTTCGCCTACAGAGTAGGCTTCTTCAGTCGAGTACAGAAACTAGGCGGGAGCAATAGAGATGTGAAGACGATGTAATCAGTCCATCACCCTTGAAGTCGTAGATTTGAGGTTGTCAGTCCCTCAGCCTGGAGAAGTTCTGTTCCAAAGTCTGGAACTAACTGAAGATCAAGCGACAGTGTTGAGACTTAAATACTGTTGGAAGGAGAGGTGCAGAGTAGTAGTAGTGAGAATGTAACCACTGAGAGGTCAGGTTCCTCTCAGATCCAAGGTGCTTTCTCTTCTGTACCAAGGTGCCATTGTGTTGCAGTGTCTGACAGAGTGAATATCAAATGGTATACAATACCGACAGGTTGGTAGATAAGACACATAGGCAACATTTAGGCAACTTTATTCCGAAACGTTTCGCCTACACAGTAAGCTTCTTCAGTCGAGTACAGAATCTAGGCGGGAGCAGTAGTGATGCGAAGACGATGTAATCAGTCCATCACCCTTGAAGTCGTAGATTTGAACTTCTCCAGGCTGAGGGACTGACAACCTCAAATCTACGACTTCAAGGATGATGGACTGATTACATCGTCTTCACATCTCTACTGCTCCCGCCTAGTTTCTGTACTCGACTGAAGAAGCCTACTGTGTAGGCGAAACGTTTCGGAATAAAGTTGCATAACTGTTGCATATGTGTCTTATCTACCAACCTGTCAGTATTGTATACTATTTGATAATCAGTCCCCTGAATGTTGCCCAGGATACATTAAACGAGCTTTCGAATCTTGAAGCCGACTGAATAAAAGGTTCTCGAGTAATAAACGAAAATTCTTGATTAAGAAAACGAAAATGTAGTTTAAATATTCCGAAAAAATAGGAAAGTCTCTTCTTGTGAGGTTTTATAACGCCGTAAATCTGCGGATTTTTATTTAATTCTAGTTTTCTTTTCAGATTTATTATCTATTTAAATACATCTACAATCTTGTAAGAAAAGAGGCATTCACTTGTCATTACGTGGAAAACAATTTGCTTAATAATTTAGCAAAATACTCTGTTCTATTGCCTTCATTACAAACATTTATGTACTGCTGTCTTGGGTTTAAATTTCTGCTAACCAAAACGCTAACTTTTTGTTTGATGCCTTTGAGATCTACATTGCTTATAAGTGTTACTTGGATGCATCTGCCACTTCTCCGACCACAGCATCAACATACCTCAGTCATGTTGTTCGAAAATGGTATACAATACAGACAAGATGAAAACTGAGACACATGTGAAACATCTGGGTATCTTTATTGTAGACGTCTCGCCATCCAGTGGCTTTATTGTAGACGTCTCGCCATCCAGTGGCTTTATTGTAGACGTCTCGCCATCCAGTGGCTTTATTGTAGACGTCTCGCCATCCAGTGGCTTTATTGTAGACGTCTCGCCATCCAGTGGCTTTATTGTAGACGTCTCGCCATCCAGTGGCTTTATTGTAGACGTCTCGCCATCCAGTGGCTTTATTGTAGACGTCTCGCCATCCAGTGGCTTTATTGTAGACGTCTCGCCATCCAGTGGCTTTATTGTAGACGTCTCGCCATCCAGTGGCTTTATTGTAGACGTCTCGCCATCCAGTGGCTTTATTGTAGACGTCTCGCCATCCAGTGGCTTTATTGTAGACGTCTCGCCATCCAGTGGCTTTATTGTAGACGTCTCGCCATCCAGTGGCTTTATTGTAGACGTCTCGCCATCCAGTGGCTTTATTGTAGACGTCTCGCCATCCAGTGGCTTTATTGTAGACGTCTCGCCATCCAGTGGCTTTATTGTAGACGTCTCGCCATCCAGTGGCTTTATTGTAGACGTCTCGCCATCCAGTGGCTTTATTGTAGACGTCTCGCCATCCAGTGGCTTTATTGTAGACGTCTCGCCATCCAGTGGCTTTATTGTAGACGTCTCGCCATCCAGTGGCTTTATTGTAGACGTCTCGCCATCCAGTGGCTTTATTGTAGACGTCTCGCCATCCAGTGGCTTTATTGTAGACGTCTCGCCATCCAGTGGCTTTATTGTAGACGTCTCGCCATCCAGTGGCTTTATTGTAGACGTCTCGCCATCCAGTGGCTTTATTGTAGACGTCTCGCCATCCAGTGGCTTTATTGTAGACGTCTCGCCATCCAGTGGCTTTATTGTAGACGTCTCGCCATCCAGTGGCTTTATTGTAGACGTCTCGCCATCCAGTGGCTTTATTGTAGACGTCTCGCCATCCAGTGGCTTTATTGTAGACGTCTCGCCATCCAGTGGCTTTATTGTAGACGTCTCGCCATCCAGTGGCTTTATTGTAGACGTCTCGCCATCCAGTGGCTTTATTGTAGACGTCTCGCCATCCAGTGGCTTTATTGTAGACGTCTCGCCATCCAGTGGCTTTATTGTAGACGTCTCGCCATCCAGTGGCTTTATTGTAGACGTCTCGCCATCCAGTGGCTTTATTGTAGACGTCTCGCCATCCAGTGGCTTTATTGTAGACGTCTCGCCATCCAGTGGCTTTATTGTAGACGTCTCGCCATCCAGTGGCTTTATTGTAGACGTCTCGCCATCCAGTGGCTTTATTGTAGACGTCTCGCCATCCAGTGGCTTTATTGTAGACGTCTCGCCATCCAGTGGCTTTATTGTAGACGTCTCGCCATCCAGTGGCTTTATTGTAGACGTCTCGCCATCCAGTGGCTTTATTGTAGACGTCTCGCCATCCAGTGGCTTTATTGTAGACGTCTCGCCATCCAGTGGCTTTATTGTAGACGTCTCGCCATCCAGTGGCTTTATTGTAGACGTCTCGCCATCCAGTGGCTTTATTGTAGACGTCTCGCCATCCAGTGGCTTTATTGTAGACGTCTCGCCATCCAGTGGCTTTATTGTAGACGTCTCGCCATCCAGTGGCTTTATTGTAGACGTCTCGCCATCCAGTGGCTTTATTGTAGACGTCTCGCCATCCAGTGGCTTTATTGTAGACGTCTCGCCATCCAGTGGCTTTATTGTAGACGTCTCGCCATCCAGTGGCTTTATTGTAGACGTCTCGCCATCCAGTGGCTTTATTGTAGACGTCTCGCCATCCAGTGGCTTTATTGTAGACGTCTCGCCATCCAGTGGCTTTATTGTAGACGTCTCGCCATCCAGTGGCTTTATTGTAGACGTCTCGCCATCCAGTGGCTTTATTGTAGACGTCTCGCCATCCAGTGGCTTTATTGTAGACGTCTCGCCATCCAGTGGCTTTATTGTAGACGTCTCGCCATCCAGTGGCTTTATTGTAGACGTCTCGCCATCCAGTGGCTTTATTGTAGACGTCTCGCCATCCAGTGGCTTTATTGTAGACGTCTCGCCATCCAGTGGCTTTATTGTAGACGTCTCGCCATCCAGTGGCTTTATTGTAGACGTCTCGCCATCCAGTGGCTTTATTGTAGACGTCTCGCCATCCAGTGGCTTTATTGTAGACGTCTCGCCATCCAGTGGCTTTATTGTAGACGTCTCGCCATCCAGTGGCTTTATTGTAGACGTCTCGCCATCCAGTGGCTTTATTGTAGACGTCTCGCCATCCAGTGGCTTTATTGTAGACGTCTCGCCATCCAGTGGCTTTATTGTAGACGTCTCGCCATCCAGTGGCTTTATTGTAGACGTCTCGCCATCCAGTGGCTTTATTGTAGACGTCTCGCCATCCAGTGGCTTTATTGTAGACGTCTCGCCATCCAGTGGCTTTATTGTAGACGTCTCGCCATCCAGTGGCTTTATTGTAGACGTCTCGCCATCCAGTGGCTTTATTGTAGACGTCTCGCCATCCAGTGGCTTTATTGTAGACGTCTCGCCATCCAGTGGCTTTATTGTAGACGTCTCGCCATCCAGTGGCTTTATTGTAGACGTCTCGCCATCCAGTGGCTTTATTGTAGACGTCTCGCCATCCAGTGGCTTTATTGTAGACGTCTCGCCATCCAGTGGCTTTATTGTAGACGTCTCGCCATCCAGTGGCTTTATTGTAGACGTCTCGCCATCCAGTGGCTTTATTGTAGACGTCTCGCCATCCAGTGGCTTTATTGTAGACGTCTCGCCATCCAGTGGCTTTATTGTAGACGTCTCGCCATCCAGTGGCTTTATTGTAGACGTCTCGCCATCCAGTGGCTTTATTGTAGACGTCTCGCCATCCAGTGGCTTTATTGTAGACGTCTCGCCATCCAGTGGCTTTATTGTAGACGTCTCGCCATCCAGTGGCTTTATTGTAGACGTCTCGCCATCCAGTGGCTTTATTGTAGACGTCTCGCCATCCAGTGGCTTTATTGTAGACGTCTCGCCATCCAGTGGCTTTATTGTAGACGTCTCGCCATCCAGTGGCTTTATTGTAGACGTCTCGCCATCCAGTGGCTTTATTGTAGACGTCTCGCCATCCAGTGGCTTTATTGTAGACGTCTCGCCATCCAGTGGCTTTATTGTAGACGTCTCGCCATCCAGTGGCTTTATTGTAGACGTCTCGCCATCCAGTGGCTTTATTGTAGACGTCTCGCCATCCAGTGGCTTTATTGTAGACGTCTCGCCATCCAGTGGCTTTATTGTAGACGTCTCGCCATCCAGTGGCTTTATTGTAGACGTCTCGCCATCCAGTGGCTTTATTGTAGACGTCTCGCCATCCAGTGGCTTTATTGTAGACGTCTCGCCATCCAGTGGCTTTATTGTAGACGTCTCGCCATCCAGTGGCTTTATTGTAGACGTCTCGCCATCCAGTGGCTTTATTGTAGACGTCTCGCCATCCAGTGGCTTTATTGTAGACGTCTCGCCATCCAGTGGCTTTATTGTAGACGTCTCGCCATCCAGTGGCTTTATTGTAGACGTCTCGCCATCCAGTGGCTTTATTGTAGACGTCTCGCCATCCAGTGGCTTTATTGTAGACGTCTCGCCATCCAGTGGCTTTATTGTAGACGTCTCGCCATCCAGTGGCTTTATTGTAGACGTCTCGCCATCCAGTGGCTTTATTGTAGACGTCTCGCCATCCAGTGGCTTTATTGTAGACGTCTCGCCATCCAGTGGCTTTATTGTAGACGTCTCGCCATCCAGTGGCTTTATTGTAGACGTCTCGCCATCCAGTGGCTTTATTGTAGACGTCTCGCCATCCAGTGGCTTTATTGTAGACGTCTCGCCATCCAGTGGCTTTATTGTAGACGTCTCGCCATCCAGTGGCTTTATTGTAGACGTCTCGCCATCCAGTGGCTTTATTGTAGACGTCTCGCCATCCAGTGGCTTTATTGTAGACGTCTCGCCATCCAGTGGCTTTATTGTAGACGTCTCGCCATCCAGTGGCTTTATTGTAGACGTCTCGCCATCCAGTGGCTTTATTGTAGACGTCTCGCCATCCAGTGGCTTTATTGTAGACGTCTCGCCATCCAGTGGCTTTATTGTAGACGTCTCGCCATCCAGTGGCTTTATTGTAGACGTCTCGCCATCCAGTGGCTTTATTGTAGACGTCTCGCCATCCAGTGGCTTTATTGTAGACGTCTCGCCATCCAGTGGCTTTATTGTAGACGTCTCGCCATCCAGTGGCTTTATTGTAGACGTCTCGCCATCCAGTGGCTTTATTGTAGACGTCTCGCCATCCAGTGGCTTTATTGTAGACGTCTCGCCATCCAGTGGCTTTATTGTAGACGTCTCGCCATCCAGTGGCTTTATTGTAGACGTCTCGCCATCCAGTGGCTTTATTGTAGACGTCTCGCCATCCAGTGGCTTTATTGTAGACGTCTCGCCATCCAGTGGCTTTATTGTAGACGTCTCGCCATCCAGTGGCTTTATTGTAGACGTCTCGCCATCCAGTGGCTTTATTGTAGACGTCTCGCCATCCAGTGGCTTTATTGTAGACGTCTCGCCATCCAGTGGCTTTATTGTAGACGTCTCGCCATCCAGTGGCTTTATTGTAGACGTCTCGCCATCCAGTGGCTTTATTGTAGACGTCTCGCCATCCAGTGGCTTTATTGTAGACGTCTCGCCATCCAGTGGCTTTATTGTAGACGTCTCGCCATCCAGTGGCTTTATTGTAGACGTCTCGCCATCCAGTGGCTTTATTGTAGACGTCTCGCCATCCAGTGGCTTTATTGTAGACGTCTCGCCATCCAGTGGCTTTATTGTAGACGTCTCGCCATCCAGTGGCTTTATTGTAGACGTCTCGCCATCCAGTGGCTTTATTGTAGACGTCTCGCCATCCAGTGGCTTTATTGTAGACGTCTCGCCATCCAGTGGCTTTATTGTAGACGTCTCGCCATCCAGTGGCTTTATTGTAGACGTCTCGCCATCCAGTGGCTTTATTGTAGACGTCTCGCCATCCAGTGGCTTTATTGTAGACGTCTCGCCATCCAGTGGCTTTATTGTAGACGTCTCGCCATCCAGTGGCTTTATTGTAGACGCCTCGCCATCCAGTGGCTTTATTGTAGACGCCTCGCCATCCAGTGGCTTTATTGTAGACGTCTCGCCATCCAGTGGCTTTATTGTAGACGTCTCGCCATCCAGTGGCTTTATTGTAGACGTCTCGCCATCCAGTGGCTTTATTGTAGACGCCTCGCCATCCAGTGGCTTTATTGTAGACGTCTCGCCATCCAGTGGCTTTATTGTAGACGTCTCGCCATCCAGTGGCTTTATTGTAGACGTCTCGCCATCCAGTGGCTTTATTGTAGACGTCTCGCCATCCAGTGGCTTTATTGTAGACGTCTCGCCATCCAGTGGCTTTATTGTAGACGCCTCGCCATCCAGTGGCTTTATTGTAGACGCCTCGCCATCCAGTGGCTTTATTGTAGACGTCTCGCCATCCAGTGGCTTTATTGTAGACGTCTCGCCATCCAGTGGCTTTATTGTAGACGTCTCGCCATCCAGTGGCTTTATTGTAGACGTCTCGCCATCCAGTGGCTTTATTGTAGACGTCTCGCCATCCAGTGGCTTTATTGTAGACGTCTCGCCATCCAGTGGCTTTATTGTAGACGTCTCGCCATCCAGTGGCTTTATTGTAGACGTCTCGCCATCCAGTGGCTTTATTGTAGACGTCTCGCCATCCAGTGGCTTTATTGTAGACGTCTCGCCATCCAGTGGCTTTATTGTAGACGTCTCGCCATCCAGTGGCTTTATTGTAGACGTCTCGCCATCCAGTGGCTTTATTGTAGACGTCTCGCCATCCAGTGGCTTTATTGTAGACGTCTCGCCATCCAGTGGCTTTATTGTAGACGTCTCGCCATCCAGTGGCTTTATTGTAGACGTCTCGCCATCCAGTGGCTTTATTGTAGACGTCTCGCCATCCAGTGGCTTTATTGTAGACGCCTCGCCATCCAGTGGCTTTATTGTAGACGCCTCGCCATCCAGTGGCTTTATTGTAGACGTCTCGCCATCCAGTGGCTTTATTGTAGACGTCTCGCCATCCAGTGGCTTTATTGTAGACGCCTCGCCATCCAGTGGCTTTATTGTAGACGTCTCGCCATCCAGTGGCTTTATTGTAGACGTCTCGCCATCCAGTGGCTTTATTGTAGACGTCTCGCCATCCAGTGGCTTTATTGTAGACGTCTCGCCATCCAGTGGCTTTACCAATACAGATTCTAGGACTTGAGGACTTTTCCTCGAAATTAAAATGTATACAATTATGATCATTTTTTAAAATATACGAACGTCTGTATATTATTGTTGTTTTATGTCTACTGCCAAGACTCAGTCTCAGTACTGCCAAGACTCAGTCTCAGTACTGCCAAGACTCAGTCTCAGTACTGCCAAGACTCAGTCTCAGTACTGCCAAGACTCAGTCTCAGTACTGCCAAGACTCAGTCTCAGTACTGCCAAGACTGTCTCAGTACTGCCAAGACTCAGTCTCAGTACTGCCAAGACTCAGTCTCAGTACTGCCAAGACTCAGTCTCAGTGCTGCGAAGACTCAGTACTGCAAGTCAGTCTCAGTACTGCAAGACTCAGTCTCAGTACTGCCAAGACTCAGTCTCAGTACTCAGTACTCAGTACTGCCAAGACTCAGTCTCAGTACTGCCAAGACTCAGTCTCAGTACTGCCAAGACTCAGTCTCAGTACTGCCAAGACTCAGTCTCAGTACTGCCAAGACTCAGTCTCAGTACTGCCAAGACTCAGTCTCAGTACTGCCAAGACTCAGTCTCAGTACTGCCAAGACTCAGTCTCAGTACTGCCAAGACTCAGTCTCAGTACTGCCAAGACTCAGTCTCAGTACTGCCAAGACTCAGTCTCAGTACTGCCAAGACTCAGTCTCAGTACTGCCAAGACTCAGTCTCAGTACTGCCAAGACTCAGTCTCAGTACGGCCAAGACTCAAGACTCAGTCAGTCAGTACTGCCAAGACTCAGTCTCAGTACTGCCAAGACTCAGTCTCAGTACTGCCAAGACTCAGTCTCAGTACTGCCAAGACTCAGTCTCAGTACTGCCAAGACTCAGTCTCAGTACTGCCAAGACTCATTCTCAGTACTGCCAAGTACTCAGTCTCAGTACTGTCCAAGACTCAGTCTCAGTACTGCCAAGACTCAGTCTCAGTACTGCCAAGACTCAGTCTCAGTACTGCCAAGACTCAGTCTCAGTACTGCCAAGACTCAGTCTCAGTACTGCCAAGACTCAGTCAAGACTCAGTCTCAGTACTGCCAAGACTCAGTCTCAAGACTCAGTCTCAGTACTGCCAAGACTCAGTCTCAGTACTGCCAAGACTCAGTCTCAGTACTGCCAAGACTCAGTCTCAGTACTGTACCAAGACTCAGTCTCAGTACTGCCAAGACTCAGTCTCAGTACTGCCAAGACTCAGTCTCAGTACTGCCAAGACTCAGTCTCAGTACTGCCAAGACTCAGTCTCAGTACTGCCAAGACTCAGTCTCAGAACTCAGTCTCAGTACTGCCAAGAGTCAGTCTCAGTACTGCCAAGACTCAGTCTCAGTACTGCCAAGACTCAGTCTCAGTACTGCCAAGACTCAGTCTCAGTACTGCCAAGACTCAGTCTCAGTACTGCCAAGACTCAGTCTCAGTACTGCCAAGACTCAGTCTCAGTACTGCCAAGACTCAGTCTCAGTACTGCCAAGACTCAGTCTCAGTACTGCCAAGACTCAGTCTCAGTACTGCCAAGACTCAGTCTCAGTACTGCCAAGACTCAGTCTCAGTACTGCCAAGACTCAGTCTCAGTACTGCCAAGACTCAGTCTCAGTACTGCCAAGACTCAGTCTCAGTACTGCCAAGACTCAGTCTCAGTACTGCCAAGACTCAGTCTCAGTACTGCCAAGACTCAGTCTCAGTACTGCCAAGACTCAGTCTCAGTACTGCCAAGACTCAGTCTCAGTACTGCCAAGACTCAGTCTCAGTACTGCCAAGACTCAGTCTCAGTACTGCCAAGACTCAAGACTCAGTCTCAGTACTGCCAAGACTCAGTCTCAGTACTGCCAAGACTCAGTCTCAGTACTTCAGTCTCAAGACTCAGTCTCAGTACTGCCAAGACTCAGTCTCAGTACTGCCAAGACTCAGTCTCAGTACTGCCAAGACTCAGTCTCAGTACTGCCAAGACTCAGTCTCAGTACTGCCAAGACTCAGTCTCAGTACTGCCAAGACTCAGTCTCAGTACTGCCAAGACTCAGTCTCAGTACTGCCAAGACTCAGTCTCAGGAAAAGAGTTGCTTCTACATTCTAAGTAAATACAGTTATTATTTACCAAGCTTCGTGAATTCAGATCTGTGCTAGAGTTGTAGCAACTTTGTCTATGATTGTATCTGTGCATTATATTGTGTGTAAACCAGACACTTGTGCAACATTTGGGAAGGTTTATTGTGCAGACGTTTCATAAACGCTGTACAAGTGTTTCAATTATCAACTTGTCAGTTTTTTTAAACCTGACAAATTGATAATTAACGTACACACGCATTACGTAAGTGAGTGTAACACAATTAATTTGATTTCTGTAGTCTGGTCTGGGAAACTGAAGCAAGGATCCCAGAATTCAACATTCCCTCTTCGGGTGAACATACATTACGATATTTAACACCATGACCGGTGTGATACACTACGTTGTGATTAATGTAGCTTCAGTCTAAGCACTAGACTGCAGTCCATATTAATTATAACAGTCCATTTAACCACTCACTTTTATCATTACAGCCTTACGAAGGTGTAAGGTTGTTATGATCGATCATAACAAACTATAATTATTTTGAGATACCAGTCTATTGTTAGTGAAACTGAGCAGGAAACATTGTCAGAGTATCTGAGGTGTGGCACCAACTCCAGCACCAAGATCTTACCTCAAATAATTATGATAATAAAACTAAAACGCACAGTCAATAATTATGATAAGAATACAAAGTA
Organism: Cherax quadricarinatus; assembly: GCF_038502225.1. Taxonomy (NCBI): domain Eukaryota; kingdom Metazoa; phylum Arthropoda; class Malacostraca; order Decapoda; family Parastacidae; genus Cherax; species Cherax quadricarinatus. Next base: position 1,342 of record NW_027200416.1, on the reverse strand, counting down.
TGTACACTCAGATTTATGTAACTCCGTACATGAACTATACACACACACACACACACACACACACACACACACACACACACACACACACACACACACACACACACACACACACACACACACATACACACACACACATACACACACACACACACACACACACACACACATACACACACACACACACATGCGCTCACACATTCATTTAGTTGGATTTGGCTAAATTAAATTGTGCTTGTTATAATAAGGTTTTCTAAGGTGCTTTTAGAAAACAATATATATCTTTAAACGTATAAGAGAAAATTTCAGAAAGGACTTAATTTTAAATGAGTTCTTGCTAACTAACCAGTTTTACCTATTCGGCACCATATATATTTACTAACTAATCTCGTTCCAAGGATTCCAAGTTTGGAATATTTCAGGAAATCTTCAAATTCAAATCCAAATTCAAATCATCCTTTTATATAATGAATCTTCAAGAAGCTGGACAGTTATTCTGCCTGCGATGCATCAGTCTATAAATATTGAAGTTGTTCACAAGTAAACTTAAACGTGATTTAACATGAATAAAAAAATCACTGGTGGTGAGGGTGATGACTAGTGGTGATGGTGGACTGGTGGTGAGGGTGATGACTGGTGGTGATGGTGGACTGGTGGTGAGGGTGATGACTGGTGGTGATGGTGGACTGGTGGTGAGGGTGATGAGTGGTGGTGAGGGTGGACTGGTGGTGAGGGTGATGACTGGTGGTGAGGGTGGACTGGTGGTGAGGGTGATGACTGGTGGTGATGGTGGACTGGTGGTGAGGGTGATGACTGGTGGTGATGGTGGACTGGTGGTGAGGGTGATGACTGGTGGTGATGGTGGACTGGTGGTGATGGTGGACTGGTGGTGAGGGTGATGACTGGTAGTGATGGTGGACTGGTGGTGAGGGTGATGACTGGTGGTGATGGTGGACTGGTGGTGAGGGTGATGACTGGTGGTGATGGTGGACTGGTGGTGAGGGTGATGACTGGTGGTGATGGTGGACTGGTGGTGAGGGTGATGACTGGTGGTGATGGTGGACTGGTGGTGAGGGTGATGACTGGTGGTGATGGTGGACTGGTGGTGAGGGTGATGACTGGTGGTGATGGTGGACTGGTGGTGAGGGTGATGACTGGTGGTGATGGTGGACTGGTGGTGAGAGTGATGACTGGAGGTGATGGTGATGGACTGTTGCTGAGGGTGATGAACTGCTGGTGAGTGCGATGGACTGGTGGTGAGTGTGATGGACTGGTGGTGAGGGTGATGGACTGACGGTGACTGTGATGGACTAGTGGTGAGGGTCATGGATGGTGGTGTGGGTAA